>NC_091829.1:35048158-35203158 GCF_038994185.2 Dermacentor albipictus
ATCCCACGCAGTGTGAGAAACGATGAAGTGCTTTGCTGGGCAATAATTAGCGGTTATGATAATAGCGAATGTTTAATTTCGTCAGCGTTTATATTCCAATACGAGAGTGGTGAGTTGACGTTAAACGCTACCTTGCGTGCGCCGCTGCTGTTTGCGTAATACACAGAACACACAAGGAAACGTGTTGGCTTGAGACGTTCTTATGCGCCGTTATTCATAATCTCTTAGAGGGTCGATCATTATCATTGCCTCGCATGGCACATCGCATCGTGGCAGAAGTGTTAAACTTCAATTGAAATATGGGGCTGTACGTGCCAAAATCACAATCGGATTATGAGTCACGCCGTGGTCGCGGATTCCGGATTAATTTTGGCACCCTATAGTGTTCTTTAATGTGCACCTAAATCCAAGTGCACTAGCGTTTTCGTATTTCTCACTCCCGTCGAAATGCGGCTGCCGCGGTTGGAATCAAACCCGTGATCACGAGCGATGTCATAGCCGCAAAGCTACCGCGGCGGGCACAGAAGTGTTGATATGACGTGCGACGTGTTGATTTTACGTGCGCGGAGTGTCGCCTAGACCCTACGGTGCTTTAATAGAGAGTTTTAGTTTAGGGAACGCAAGCGGTTTGCGTACGCAAGAACTAGGGGCCACGGTACTGCGCATGCGCAGACGGTCCTGCGCATGCGCAGTACCGTGGCCCCTAGTTCTTGCGTACGCAAGCCGCTTGCGTCCCCTAAACTAAAGCTGTCTAATGTGGCTTTGCGTCTGCGCGCCCTACGTCGGTTGTCCGCTTGACAAACTCGCATCGTGTTGATTTTTCAGAAATAGCAGAAACGTACCGTACCATACGTTTGGTTAACCCGAAACCGCTGTCTTTTCACGTCATCTCCCCCGTCCCCCCCGAATGGAACTGCGAGCGAAGAGTGGCAAGGCGCCCTGTCACTCTTCAGGCGACTGCGTCGGCTCTACCTATTCTATGGCTCCTTCCCCTATCTCCTCTCTACGATTCTATCTAGCTTCCCTCTGGACTTGCACGCAAGTAGAAAAAGCGCTGCAGTTTCCGCAGTGCTATTACGGGTGTTCGCGGATTATTACAGCTGTCAAGAGGCTAATCTGGCGACACCCAGGGAACTCAAGAGGGCGTTATGCACTTTCAACGCGGCGCAAAGGTCCAAACGAGTTTCTCGCGTTGCCTTTGCTCTCTGCCACGCTCCTTCCATATATGCGCACGCTCTGAACAACCCTCCGACGCGGCGTGTAAGGCAGCAGTAGTGGGAAAGTCGAAGGAAGAGGCAAGGAAAGCTTCACTTTAAAAGACGTTTAGTTCGAATGCGGAAGAATGCCGCTTCGGGTAATTCCAAAGAGTAAACAGCGCTAAACAACAGGACAAAAAGAGGTGTACAGACAACAGCGCTGTTGTCGGTGTCCCTCTCTTTGTCCTGTTGTTTAGCGATGTTTACTGCTCGTAATCATGAACCAACCAGCCCAAATGCGTATACTCTTCGGGTAATTCGACCACCGCCGCTCCATCGTAATCGTAGCGGCCAGTAAAAACTTCTAAACACAAAAGAATTCAGCAGACGGCGCTGCTGCTTTCCTAGGCGACGACAGTGGCGGCAACGGCATGAGTCGCAGTGTTGATGACAACTCGTGCTGTGCCCTGAGCGACGTATCTTTCTTTTTTTTTTAGAATTTTGTCAGCGCCGACGACAGTGTTGAGGTCTGTGGGTTACTGATCGACGATGACAAGTACGGTGTATAGTTATTGTAATACTGTCCTGAAGTTGTCTGTCAAAGACGACGTACTACTTAAAGCAATAACAGAATGATTTCAAACATCAAACAAATTAATTATGGGGTTTTACGTGCCAAAACCACGATTTGATTATGAAGCACGCTGTAGTGGGGGACTCCGGAAATTGGGACCACCTGGGGTTCTTTAACGTGCACCTAAATCTAAATACACGGGTGTTCTCGCATTTCTCCCCAATCGAAATGCGGCCGCCAGGGCCGGGATACGATCGCGCAAAAGAAAGATTAAAATTCGTTCGTTTTTGCGACGTTTGTTGATTCGACTTTTCGGATAATTCGAACAAACCTTACGGTCCCCCGCAAGGCTCCAATTAACGCGAGTCGATTGTAATTAACCATAATAGCTTTTCTACGAACAAAATTCGGTTTCGTTTACCAGGAGGTGTATGTGTCGTTACGAAGAACTGTGTCCCGTGGATGACATTGTCAAAACATAATTACCAATATTGAACAAAGAGGGAAGACCAATACTGTTGTGCGCCCGCCAACATGTATGCGAACTGCATACGGGCGTCAAACCTGATTTGTGCTATATAAAAAAAGAAAGGCAAACATGTGTCGATGTGCAATGGCGACGCCGAGCATCGACTTGCGTGTCGTGAATATTTCGTGTTTTCGCAGAGCACGTGCACGAGTTCGAGAAGAAGCGCAAGATGCACTACAACGAGTTCCAGGCCGCCAAGGAAGCGCGGGAGCGAATGAAGAAGGAGGAGGAAGAGGAAGAGGAGGCCCAAAGGACAACAACAACAACAACAACAACCAAACCAAACCAGCCGGTGGCGAAGTCTGCGGAGCAAGCCAAAAAGAAGTGACTGGCCCCGAGCGATCAGAGGTGCCGGACGTCAGAGGAATTAGGGAGTTTTCGCTAATCCGTAAACGCGTTGGCTTTTGCGGAATACTGCGTTACTGGAAACGTAAACGCGAGCGTTCTGGTAAACTCTGCGCCACGAGGGCACAGAGCTATTAGGGACGTTTAGCGTGTCCGGTATTCGGGCAAGCGCGGGCGGTTTTCCGGTTTAGCGGGGGCGTCAAGGTGAGCGGCCCGATAGGTGGCGCCAGCTGGTGGCGCAAAGCTCAACCACACAAACACAGAGCTAATTACTGTATTCTGCTTAGCTACTGGGGTAAATTTTCGACAGTGGCGTAATCGTGTTCACAATTACGCCGCTGCCGAAAATTTGCACGAGTGGCGAAGCAGGATATGGTGAGTTACGGCAGTTTTAGCTATGCGTTTGTCTGGTTAAGCTCTACAACACCAGGCGGCTTCACCGCTCACGTTTACGCCCCGATCATCCGGTAATCCGCCCAAACCGCTCCCGTTTACCGGAATAGCGTACAAGCTAAAAGTCTATTATTGCAGTAACCAAGTATATAACTACTTGGCTGCTGGTATAAAATTTCCGCAGCGACGTAATCAATAACATGCAGCCTTTTTTTAAATATTACTCTAAGTCGGCAAGCACACGTGTCACACGAAAACTAGTTTAACTTGTGGTTGGACAAGGTAGGACGTAGTGGTTCGACAAGCGTTTTAGCACTTTCCTCTGTGAGTTTTAGCATGTCGTGATCGTATTAGCGTTTGCGGAATACCGGGTTGCCTGAAAGGTGTACGACAGTAACAGCGCTGGTAGAGACATCTTGAGACGCGGAGTTTAACCAAAGAGCACACAAAGCTAATAGTGAAGTGAGCTACCATGTTCTACTTATAACTATTGGCGCAAAGCCTTGGCGTTTTCTTTCGACGAGGACACTCACGTAGCACAACAATTTTTCAGGCGCGTTCGTGTATACTTGGACAAAGCGCCACAAGTTGTTGCTACCAGCTTTGCTACTGTATAGCATATGCAGTAACTCTTTGCATAGCTGCCATTCACGACTCCTAAACCGATGACCCCTAAACGCATTGCATGGTCTTTGCAGAATACGGCGTGTTACAAGAGGCCTATGTAAACGTAAGCGCCCGGTTTCGACAACACCTGGTGGAGTTACCTACACGTCCCCGCCAGTGGCGTAGCTAGGTCGTCTGGTACCCGGGGCCCATAGGTTTACTGTCAACGCCCCCCCCCCGGGGGGGGGGGTGTAGCCGGCGGAAAGAGGGGTGTCTTCAGACGTATATGACACCCCCCCACCCCCACTGGCCCCTTGCACCCGGGGCCCACGGCCCCCCGGCCCCCCCTGTTGCTACGCCATGGCACTGCAGTCCCCGCCAGACTGAGACATCCGATTCCTATTTTCTCCCATATTTTCGGAGAGAGAGAGAGTGATTGCGAAGAGGAAAAGGCGCTATTTTCTGCAACCCTTTAGGGAGCACGGCTCAGCGCCTTGGGGAAGGGGGACATATTTTCTACCTCTTTGTACTTTCTTTATACTCCCCCACCCTGCTAGCGCTGAGCCTTGCTCCCGCATGGGTTGCAGAAGATAGTGCCAGCCTTTCCTCCTTTCCCACAAGAACCACTTCTATACTCTCTTTAGATCTATTCCTTCTCTCCTCATTTTTTTTACAGGTCGGCATTTCCTGTGACGGAACGAAAATTCTGCTTCCCCTGATGATCGTCGCCATGCCCACCGTCCTGAGCCGAAATTGCCGTCCATGTTGCCTTCACACGTCGTTCCCTCCAGCCGTTTCCCAGGGTGCACCGCTCGACGGACCCTCCGACGTCACCTCCGACGTCACCTGAATCGACAAAAGACGGCGTCGACCGCGGCGACGACCGAGTCATGGTTGACAGACTAGACAGTTCGTGACCCTTCCGGTTTCCCGCTAAATTCGTCTGTACTCTCGAGCCGCACGATACACGCCTGCCCCAGATGTCGTGGCGGTCGCGCCCCAGCCTGCATCTTCTTCTTCGGGGACGATGAACCCCCCGTGCAACACGTCAAACGTGCGCGGCGCTCTAGTTTGGAGGTTGTGAATAGCCGTTCGCCATGCGCTCCACCTTGCTCAACCACCGTGTCGTTCTTTTAACAGCAACACGCGAGGCGTCAACGTGCCGATTGTCTATATATAGGGACGCACTATATCAGATTGTCTATATAGGGGACGCACCATCAGGTTGTCTATATATAGGGACGCACTATCACAAACGCGATCAAGATTGTGCGCTACTGAATGTAATGATCCTCATCATGAGTCTAACTATTACGGGGCGAGAGTACTATTCCTATCCTTTTCTCCGTGCACCAAACCCCGTTACACCGCCTACTAAGTGGCACCACCCTTATGTCGGCACCCGTTTTAATATTGCTCGATTGTTAGTTATAGTTAGCGTTGTTAGTTGCTGTCTGCAATAGTTACCGACCAACTCGACTTCTGCTGTATCTCAAGCGCAGCGTCATAGTTCTTTTGCTTCACAATCGGTGCTGCTGGCTGCCTCAACATTGCGCGGATACCATTTACGGCAGTGAACATTTCCATTGTTCAATGCTCAGCGCAGAGCTGTCGCATTGTTCCAAGTCGCAATGTAGAACCGTTTCATAAACGGCACACAAGTTCGCTTTCGCGTGCTGCGCCTGCCAGAAAGTTTGTCGGACAGGTTTTGTCTCAACGCCCAGAACTCGTAAATGCAGGCTTCGCGAAATCTCGCGGCAGAATCTGCTTATGACGTGCTTCAGGACCCTTCGCAAAGTTTGTTGCGAACCTGCACCTGTCAGCAAACACAAGTATACCAGCTAAGTTGATGCCGTGGAGAAGCAACATGTCTTCGCATCGTGCTGGTTGGTCTTTCGTATAGCAAGGGAGCAACCCGCTATGTGCGGCCGGCCAAGGAAAGGGCTGCAGGAAGAGTCAAGAGTACGAATCTATGCACCTTGTAGGGCGATTTTATCTCCGCCTTCGTCCTATACCCTGTTTCATCTACCAGTCAAATTTCGTTATAAAGAATGTATGGAATAACGAAATAATTATTTTAACGAAGTAAGTAAAATTACCCTTGAAATCCTTGGAGAGATTCATAGTCCAGTGCATGCAACAGTCGACATAAAAAAATTAATGGATATAGCGAAATCGTTCTGGCTCCCCCGTCAACTTCGTTGTAACGAGGCTTTGCCGCTTTCCTCACAGGGCAGTAGTGGGCCAGAAGCGCGATACTCAGGCGGTCATCTTCGCCTTTCCTGCGTTGAAGTTACGTTGAAGTCTTTCCATCTCTCCCCTGTAGACCGCGCTAACTAATGTGAAGGAAACACTTGTTTACAAACACAAATGAAAAATAAAAAGAATGCTTACCGAAGGGGATCATTAAAGCTAGATTTCTTAACTATAAAGTACAAATAGCACAAGGATTGCTCTTTGTGGTTCTTACAAAAGATGCATGTGTGTATACACGCGCACTTTAGATACTGCTATGTGACATATCGTAGAGCTATCTATATCAGAACCCACAATTCCACACTCAGCAGACCTGTCAGTTATTATTCTGTTAACACATGGCGAGTGGATTACAGATACGAGCGAGTGCCCCAAATAGACTGCAAAGGGACCCTCTGTTATTAATGAAAATAAATCATGAACTAAATAATCAAGCTACAAGAGCATTAATAAGCAACTAAAAAAATATCGCGTGATGCACATTGTAACGAAAGTACAACAGTTGTAAAGTCAAAATACACTACTGTATTCACATAGAAGACTGTAAATTAATACGTACAAATATCTAAAGGTAAAATACCTAGAAATGTAAACTAGCTAATTATACTGGCGGTAGCGCTTCAGCTCAAGTTCAAATGCATATAGAACGACCCCCAATTTTAGGGACTACAGAACCATTCCGCAGTTTGCCAGCCGCGGAGGTAGATCTCAAATTTCCAAAATTAGAGTAAGCTTTCGGCAGTAGAAAACAGGAATTGCACGCAAACCTAGCGCTTATATGTATACGTGCACACAACTATGCATACCGCAGCTATATAGCTATTATTCTTCTTTTGCAAATTTTCGATCTTCGACAAACCCGCCGTGGTTGCTCAGTGGCTTATGGTGTTAGGCTGCTGAGCACGAGGTCGCGGGATCGAATCCCGGCTACGGCGGCCGCATTTCGATGGGGGCGAAATGCGAAAACACCCGTGTACTTAGATTTAGGTGCACGTTAAAGAAGCCCAGGTGGTCGAAATTTCCGGAGTCCCCCACTACGGCGTGCCTCATAATCAGACAGTGGTTTTGGCACGTAAAACCCCATACATTATTATTATTATTATCTTCGACAACGCGAGCGTAGCGTAGCGGTGGCTGCAGTGTCAAGGTCATTTTTATCACAAACACCTGCGCACAGCGCATTGTGGTGGGGATCATTATTGCGCAACGCAACGCGCCCTTCCGTTGATCGCCCGCGCCAATGCCACGTCGCTCCTCCTGTCAATTGTCTCTCTGCGTCACACCACTTCCCTGCTCCTCCTTTTTCCGTTCCGTGTCAAGTGTTGATCTGTTATGGTGTTTTCGCCATGCGTGGCCTGCTGCCACACGAAAACCCTTGCGACGATACACACCGTGAACGGGTATCGGGGTCGGCCCTGCGGGCGTGCTTTAAGAGTATATACGTTACTGCCCCGGTATTGTCTCACCCACTCCGGCCTACATTACAAACCGGGGAACAACGCGGACGGCCCAGTACCTACCTGCATAATGCTATTGCATTAAAATTTCTTCCGCGTATTGGGTGCACGTTAAAAACAACACTCCAGGTGTTCTCAATTAATCCTTAGTCCCCAACTACGGCCTGTCTCATAATCATATCGTGGTTTTTGGCACGTAAAATTCCTGAATTTAATTAATTGATTAAGGTTGAGCTCACGCAGAGAAGGAACATTTATTTGAGCGAGATGTTTCAGGAATACAAGTCTCGTAATACTGTTACGGGGATGTTGGGACCGGATATCATGCGCAGCAGGATCAGGAGGATCCACGGGGTGACGAGAGAGAGACAGTCGGCGTCCTTGTGGAGGCGTCCAGACCTGTAATTGACAATGACTTAAAATTCCCGGAGCCGCGAAGCCCAGCGACCAAGCCGTCCTGTCGGGTCCCGGAGGGAGGACAGCCAGCAGAGTGCGTGGTGGTCTGTGACGACCGAAAACGTGCGGCCGTACAAATATGGCGGGAACTTGGCGACAGCCCAAACTAAAGCCAAGCACTCCCGCTCGGTGACGGAGCAATTTCCGTCGGCAGGCGGTTGGCGTAAGCTGTCACGCATGCACTCGGTACCATTGTGTTGTGCGGGCGTGAACAGCGCCGATGCCGTGGCCGCTTGCGTCGGTGTGGACTTCGGTCGGTGCAGAAAGTAGTGGGCAAGTATGGGAGGGGTGGTGGTCAGAAACCCGATGAGAGCGGCGAACGCGTGAGCCTGCTCAGGGCCCCATGAAAATGGCGTGTTCTTTACAAGATCTGTCAACGGCAGAGCAACGTCGGCGAAGTTTTTGAATAGATAGATAGATAGATAGATAGATAGATAGATAGATAGATAGATAGATAGATAGATAGATAGATAGATAGATAGATAGATAGATAGATAGATAGATAGATAGATAGATAGATAGATAGATAGATAGATAGATAAAGTGGTCGTCCGAGAATACGGTCCTATATGTGTTCATCTGAATGATTTCCATCTTAATTGGTCTTCGGCAGTGGCGTATCAACTATTTCTCGAATGGGAGGGGGCCGGGGGGGGGGGGGCAAACCTAAAACGATCTGACATCTCTCTCTCTCTCTCTCTCTCTCTCTCTCTCTCTATATATATATATATATATATATATATATATATATATATATATATATATATATATATATATATATATATATTACAAATACTATTAAAATAAGTGAAATAGCCTGGAAATGCGTCTGTCAGTTATACTTACTTTTTAACAGACATAGACATATTTATCAATCACACGCGGTGAACCATGGGGGCCCGAAAAATTATTTGAATTTGAATTTATTTCTTGCAACTATGTAAAATCTCAAGATGATACACGGACAAAAGGCAATGAGAGGGCCTTACAAAGGTACCGGATCCCGCCAAGTAGCAGCAGTACAGCGCTCATAAAATATGGGAATTTCCTACAATTTTAATAATTAAACAAAGAATTGCACTTGATGTTCAAATCTACAGCATACATGCATTGCTACTTTACGTAATAGCATTGTCGAGGTTATAGGCAACGTTGTACAGTCAACATAAATTACTTGCAATATTCACAGGAAAAAAAGGCAGCAGATGTGTCCGACCCTGGGGGGAATTGCAACCAGATTTCCACCGAAGCAATTTCTTTGGAACAGTGGCAATAAAAGTTTAGGTTTCTTTTGAGTATGTCGCATACTTTAAAATGTTGCCCCGTAGTTATATGACTGTTCCGTTTGAAAACTTGCGCACATATGTAATGCTTTGGAGCACTTCTTGTTGGAAATTTTTAAAAAGCCAGTAATTCATCAGCACACATACTACTTCGCCGTAACTTTCACCATGGTGCCTTACTTTCCTCCCTCACCCCCCCATCATCTTGATTTCCGCTAGATTTGATATCGGTTGGGTTCACAGTTATCCCAGAACAGCGGGATAAATTGTCTGTTCGCAAAACACGTTCGTAAAACTGCGGGTCGCTTGCATACGTAATTTGCTGCAAATGCCATAATCAGCCCCCTGTCTAGAAGTTTACCTACATATTGTCCATAACGCGCCCTTGATTTTCGCCACTTAAAAACAAAATGTCTTGTTTAATTCACCGAGGACATCGCTGAAATCTAGTTGGAACATGTTATGACGCCTGAAAATAGGAAAAGAAATTTCCTATTTTTTTGCTATCAGTAATTATATGCAACGTTTCTAACTGCACCAGAAACGCAAAAATTTTGTCACACATTGCAGTTACCATGTCCCCCGTCCGCTTTGTTGTAAAGTACAGCTATGTTGGGACACTGGGAAGCATAGCTGATAGCTGCCATATCACACGCTCTAACACTTGATTTTTTTTTAAGTGAGGCTGTGTTTGATCCAGCCATACTTCGCACAGAGTTTCCATAGCGTACCAGCATTTTTCGCTAAATTTGGTCTTGGCGGCTTTTACAGTTCTCCCAGGGCAGCGGGCTCAATTATCTCTAGCTCGTGAGGCACGCTCATAATACTCTAGAGTGCTTGCATACGTAATTATTGCGAAAGCCCATGTATAATCTGTCCCCATTAGCCATTAACCTGTACCCGTTCACTTGTCCTTGCAGTCACCAAACAAACAAACCCCTCCCCCCTCCCGGTTCCGGTTTATACGCCTATGATCTTCGGGAACGTTGCCAGTTTGCTGAGAGAATCGTCCTTCAGTATGGAAGGAAACGAGCACCGCATACCCGTCTGCTAGAGTATGCGATGCAGCAACGGCTTTAGCCATTTGCTGTCCACTCACCACGGAGACCTCGCGAGATTCCTTTATCAGACGAAAGCAAGTATAGAGAAGGCAGCGACACGAAGGCGTATACATGTATCGTTTAGTGTGTCCGGATGTGAGACATTCCACAGCTGGGGATAAAACTTGCGGACCTTCGTTATCTGTTTTCCAAACGAGGCACTCGTAAGTATAGGCACTCGATGGACCTGGGTCAGCAGGCCCCGTATTTACAAAATTGTTCTCGCGCCAGAAACGTTCGCGAGAGCAGATCGAAGCCAACTAGACTCCATCCAATCGTTATGCCAGACGTATATCCAGACTTGGAAAAAAAGTATTCGAAAGAAAAAAATACCGCAGTGGTTTTAAATTGGCCGAGCCGTTGGTCGGCTGTATTTGTCTTCTGTTAAAGTCAGTTTTTCCTTAAACTTGAACCAAATAATAGAAAGATCGCAAAATCACTGGTGTCATAACGGCACTCGTAAACAAGCTCTTAAAATCAGGGATTTCACAATATAATTCTAAAGTTTGCAGCTAGGTGTGTAAAATATTAGCGAAAGCGGTCGGTCAATGACAAATAGCTAGCTTATGCGTGGGTGAACAGAAAGTTTTTAAAGCAATTAATTTGCAGCAAATTTTCATCGCAGTTCTCGCCAACATATGTCAAGTCCACTTATTGCGAACCCTCGGTATAACGATGCCTGCGTGATGGCCTTTGCGGTCTTAAATATCGCCGTTTAATTAATTCCGTTATTTTTATCCAGTTTTATAAAACGTTTAAGGCCTAAATCGAAATCATGTGATTCCAGTAAAAAAAATCATTGAGTCCGGTTGGATATTTTAATGGGACCCAACTGGTCCCAATTGGACATCATAGGAGGGCCAAATTCCAATTGGGCATCATGATAAGTTCAATTGGTTCCAATTGGACATCACTGGAGCTTGGTATGCCAGTTGCTCCCAAATGGACCCAATTGGAGGTCACTTGACTAATCTCGTGAAAGAACAGAATAGTTGGTAATAATAATAATAGCAGAATTACAATGTTAGTTTTCTAGTAAAACAGCTTTGTACTTTGGTGTGATCAATGGAGAAAAGCATTTAGCTTTCAGTCAAGTTAAACATCTCTTTTGAAATTTCGCCAATTTCTCATGAACCACTGGCATCACTTGGTCAACCAAATATTGCTTACATATAAGCACCTGACATCCATCGCTCATATATAGTGAAGTGGTGAATGTTGGTTATGTGAGTGAAAAGAATTGCCGTAGTGAGTTCATCTATGAGCAGGGTTCTCGAAAGGGTTTTCAAGTGTATCGGTGCTATATCAAGGTAAGGGCACAAGGTTTTTTTTTTTTTCTCCTTTGCTTTGTTTTTCAAGCTGGTCCCATGTAACTCTAATTCAGAGACCAATTGGGTCCAAAAACCACTTGGTCCAATTGGACCTGTTGGATTTTTCCAATGGCTGTCCCAAAACACAATAGGAAATATCCAATATGTTTTAAGTGGAAATTTCCAATTGGGTTCAGTTTTTTTTTTTCTGGGTTTGGTCACGGTAATGCGACAGTCTGTTAGCGCAACGAACCTAATTCAATCATATTAGTTCAGCGGTAAAGCGATGAGACCATTATAATCTTTTGTTTCTCTGGGTTTTAAAAGCCGGTGTTTCTTTCCTTTTCTTTTGCTGATAAGCGAAACTAAAGACCCGCTGCCCTGACACTCACACGCTGATCATTTCACGGAGTAATAGAGAACTGCAGCGCGAGATCCTCGTAAAATCCGGTTGCGCGCGTGGATATAATGCACAACTGAGCACCACCAAAGCTGCTTCCCTGCGCAGAAGATGCGTCATTCACTGATATACACAATAACAGCGACAAATGAGTTGACGGCTCTCGTTACAATTTCTATCTTCACCCTCGCCAACGGCGCCCGCCAAAAACCTACCGCGGGACCCATTTGGCCCGCGAGCGGCGCGTTTGAGCCTTCTAGCTGCCAAGGCTAAACATATGGCATCCTTCACCCCGAACCCGCAGCACACTCCGCGTTTCTTTCTTTGTCTTAGCTTCCCTCTTGTTGCTAGCGCTGTTTTAACTCGCCATAACAGTGAAGAATAACCCTGGCGCCGCGCCTGCAAAGCAACGCCACGTCGGCCTAGCGTGCCGCCCGCGAAATACAGGACTGAATTTCCCGTTCGAACAGAACAATGGGACAATCGTTCTCCCATGCGTTCTCCGCACAAGCGGCTTTAACACCGATCATTCACCGACGCCAGGAATGTATCTATCGCGTGGCGAGAAACGACGCGGCCGCCTAGGCTGCAGCAAAAGCAAAAGTAGCTCGCCGCTATCATCATCATCATCGCTTGTTGATTGAAAAGTGGAAATATGCCTTCGGAACGATCCTGTTTAAATCTATTGTCAACGTAATGCTTAACCATCTGCTTAACTAACTAATGCTAAACTTGAGATGTGGGCACAAGGTCATCAAAGGAATACATTTGATTGGCAGCGCTTCTTTACACACTCTCTCACTCTACGCGCGAGGCGGCAACAACGCCTCCTCTCCACCCCTCCCCATCCTCACTTTTTCTTTCGCTTTATTGCGTTGCATAGAGTACGAATCAAACATGGCGGAGCAACTGGCGAAGAGGCCTGCTAAAGGAATATTAAAGCCATCCAGCAGCTTCGAGTACACCGAAGCGCGACGGCAGTAAGTCACGCTTGTGCTTAGCGGCGGGAACGTGGACGCCCGTGCGTTGTTTGCTCATGTCAGGCACGTTTCTGACTCCCTGCGTCTCCCGTGTCGAGTGTGGTTGCTGCAGTCTCGAGTTGCACTGGAATCCCGACTGACTAGCGCGATGCTCGCGTAGCTGTGGTAGCAGCCCCCTGTTCGTACCCGTCTGGACGGTACGTTGCGAACGGTCTTTCGCAGCGAAACACTGTCCCTCAATTGCGCTGGAAAGTTCGCGCGTGAGCGTCAAAAATTCACGTCCTCCTGTGCGAATGGCTTGCGCACGGTGCGCCTCGGGTTACAGCACCTGACTAGTATAAAGTAAGGGGGGAAAATAGAGTTGACGCGCACCTCGTAGCCGCTGTCAAGCGGCACCGTGTCTCATTTTTCTTCACTTCAAGCGTGTCTCGGCGACTATTATGCATATTTGGAGCCGGAACCGTCGACGACGAAGAAGCGGCGCGGCATGTCAAGCTTACGGCGACGCCGGCCCTTCGGTGTCGGTGGGCTTGGAGGCGATGCTTGAAAGACATGTCACGGTACACGCCGGGCGGCCGTTCGTACCGGGGTTACTCGCCTCAGGAGTACCTCGACCAGGCCTACATTCAGCCGGGCTACCGTTACGCCCCGCAGCAAGCAGATTACTTTCAGCAAGGCCCGTCAAACTACAGCCGCCAAGTCAACGCCGCGCCTGGACCTTCGCAGCAGAAAAGGGCCATCCTGAAGCCGTCGGGCAGCTTTGAGAGCAGGGTGTGAGTCATTGCTAAACCAATTGCTAAACGGTTCGTCGTTGGCGGGTTTCGCGACGATGGATCAACCCGCGTAAATGTTTACCGTCGAACGGGCGTGCCCGCGATCCACTCGGGTTCAGGGTCGGTAGATGGGCCCGTGCAACCTTCTCAGTCGTGTCTCGTGGAACCGACCTGACGAGCCAGACGAAGTGAAACTTCTGTTTTATGTTCCACCATTTGTGCGAAGAAAGTTGTGCGAGGTTTCCGTCTATTGAGCAGACGTGTGTCGTAGTAGGTAGTGCTTTCTAAAATGAAAAAAAGAAAAACGTGGCAGTACTTGCCAAGTTGTGACGGTGACACTGGCCCATGCACTGACTGTGTGCCGTCGTTGCAGGAGCGCACAAGACCTCAAGTGGGACGAACAAAACATCAAAGAGACCTTTCACCCAAAGAACAAGGACTATGGCTTCATGATTGTCGATGAGCCCAAGACACCTTACAACTACGACACGGCCACTGACCCGGGAGGTGTCAACCCTCAAGCAGTAGCTCAAAAGTAAGCACCGTTTTGTCGTTGCCCTTAATTGAAACATTAATCAGTTTTAGCTGAGCATCGCTTGCACTCTGCTCTGCTTGGAGCATTTTTGACAAGTACATCCCAAAGGCACGCAATGGCTTGGCTGCAAAACGAAATAGAAACCAAGTAGACGAAACGTTGTACTCCACTTAGTAGGCTCTGTGGCGTAGCGTGGGCAGCATTCTCTGTTCCGCTGCTGGCATCAGTGTTGTGCACATGTGTACTAGCAGTCCTTCTGAACATGTGCGTGCAAATTGTTAGAATACTTGAGTCTGAGCAGAGTCAACTAAAGATGCTTAGCTAAGACACTCTATTAAGTGGCCACTAGGTAAGAGTAATGATGTACAGGCATCATCATCATCATCCATAATGCTGTGGCCACCACTGTGAAAATGCACTGATGACAGCACGGGGCTAACAAGTGACAGGTAGGATGGCCATCTGTCCGATTCTTTCGATCAGTGCCCTCTTTTTCTTTGTTCATTTCCCACCTGTCTGTTACCTTTAGTCTCAGTTTGACAATTTCTCAGTGCTTTGCTCCATGGTAAGTCCAATAGCCAATTTTTTTCTCACACATTACTTCCCTTAAATGTGTAGTCTTTCAGAGCTCGTCTGAATTTCTACCAACCAGAATGCACCTTTAAAATACCAGGCCAACAGACATTCTCTGTGTCTTCATTTTTTTGGCATGGTGATCATAATATAAAGTAGCCCACCCTTCGATCTTACACTAAGCAGGTGTTGAACACAGGCTTGTTAGAACATCTTTTTTATTTTTAGTTCTGCAGCAGTTGAAAACAAATACAAGGAACTGAACACAAGGATGGACTAGAGCAGTTCCAACATTTGACTTCATTCAGAAGAAGAATGATGTTAAATATAAAGGATTCAGGAAAGTGAGAAATAATGAACTGAGGCATGCATGAAGCACACACTCGTAGCAATATGACTGAAATAATATTGCACATTGAATGCTGAAAGTCTCACAAATGAGACTTTAATCAACCACACCTTTTCCTCAGTGGTCCCAAGTTATGTTAAGCTGACATACTGATCATGTTGTCCTGAAACATTAAAAAAAAATTGCTTCATGCAGTTCCTTTTTTTGTTCATGATCTCAGCAAGTACACAGACCGAAGAAAGGGTTGCAAAAACACAAAGCCAGCATGGTTGTTCTCAGTCACCTGAGAAATTGAAGGCCCTTAGCTGTTGTGTGGATAAGGCTAACAATGACCAACTAAACATCAGTGCACCATCAAATATGCAAATAAGTTTGCCTATTGTGGAACAGAAGTGATATGCTGAATGCCACTGTAATCACTGCAGTTCTTTTGTACTGGCATTAGGGAAGTTCAGCAGTGCTTATTACTGCAAAATAAGTGTAGCATACGGTATGGTATTACTGTTCCATATCAACATACCATGATGATTGACAATGCTTTAGCTGCATGTGTTGCTCAATATGTAAGGCAACATGGTAATTAAGGTAGTGGCTAATATTCAGGCATTGCAGAATAAAATAACACATGTCCAGCCTAAAAGATTCATTGTGGCAAATATTAGAAAGTGTTACAGGGTTTGTCTGTAAAGTAATGAGACTGGGTCTGGTAAAAGTATATGATTATTCCGATCAATACATATTCTTCAAGATAGTCTCCTTAGGCGTCGATACACTGCTGCCAACGCAATACCATGCAGCAAACGCTCCCTGGCAGTCAGCTGCCATAACCCCTCTCAGCCAATCTCTGACAACCCGTTGGATGGCGGGTACATCATTGAAATGGTGACCTTTCAAGCTTCTTTTAAGCTTTGGGAACCGGAAAAAGTCTGCTGGGCTCATATTGGGGCTGTAGAGTGGCTGCGGCAAGGTTGCAACCTCGATCCGAGCCAGGTAGGCAGTCACAACGAAGGCTGTGTGCGCTTGAGCACTGTTGTGGTGGAGCTTCCAGCATTCGCCAATCTCTGGTCATTTCCATTTGACGGCTCTGTGAAGGCTCTCAAGGATTTCTTTGTAGTACAGGGCGTTGACGGTTCATCCTGGAACCACAAATTCTTTGTAGACCACCTGACGCTTGTCAAAAAAGACAATGAACATTGTCTTTACCTTGGACATTGACATTCTTGCTTTCCTGGGGCGTGGGAAGTTCGCGGTGTGCTACTCCGAACTTTGGTGCTTGGTTTGAGGGTCGTATTGGAACACTCTGATTAGTCTCGTGTTATTACGCCATCTAAAAAGTCCCATTCACGTTTTAACTGCACCAACATCTCGCGGGAAATGTCAGCTCATTGTTGTGTTTGTTTATCACTCAACACTTCTGACACCAATTTCGAACAAACCTTCTGCATGTTCATATTTTCAGAAATAATTCTGTCAACCGTCCTTTTGCACATGTTGAAGTCTTCGGTGATCAATCTGATACTGAAATTACGGTCAGAGTCTAAGAGGGTTTTACTTTGGCCACACTTTCAACCAAACGACTCATTGAAGAGCATCCAGATCACTCCATGTCTTCAAGGGTCTCTCATCCGTTCTTGAACTCACTGAACCACCAGATAACCTGGGTCCTCGACAGGGCATCATCTTTGTAAACCTCCTTAACCTAGGCAAGCATCTCGGAAGCAGTTTTGCCCAGGTGAAAGCAAAATTTAATTGCGCACCGGTTCTTCATCGAACGCTCCATTTTTGACGTTTTCTGCTGTGACAAAAACTCAAACACAGCATTTGCGCCACTTCAGATCCTCCCTGCATCAGAGCTCGGATGCTGCTGCCACCTGGTATGTTACTTAGAATACCCACCATGAATCCTGCCTCCGGGAAGCGTGCTATTGGTGACTGCAGCGCCGTGTGGTAGGCAGTCTCATTACTTTACGGACAAACCCTTAGCTTGTCCATACATGTATTGCTCCTTATGGAAGTGCCATGCTATAGTAATTTATATGTTGATGGCAGTAGCAACACTGGTTGCAACATTATGTGACACTTCGCTAACTACATGTGCAACGTCTTTTTGTCATATGGGTACTCTCGTCGAAGCAGTGTAAAAAAAAATGAAATGCTTGTTGTCAATTGCATAGTTGGTGACATTTTACATGAGTAGATAAGCAGAATATTGTTAGTTACTGCAATAACTCTATGTCATGTCTAGTTGAACTCTCTGCCACAAGATGGCACCACCAGTCCAGCTGCTCAGGTTTATTTTCCCAGTCAGAAGTGGTCTCCCTGATGCCACTTCGTCATGTTGCTGAAGGTGAATTAAAATTGACTCGTTCCTTAGTGAAAAAGAAAAATGCACCGATGATTGCAATACTCCCTGATGCAAAATTTGAGCGCAGCTCTATAATGTTTTCATTTCACAATATATTGAGGCATCGCACCGATCACCACATCAACTGGCAAAGCCACGTCAGTGAGGCAACTCAGGCCACACAGTTTCCGTTTCCCAGCAACTGCAATCTTCAGTGGGAAATGCTTGCAGCGAAGGCTATGTGCAAAAGTGAGCTTTCTGGTTCCTTTTTTCTTTCCCCCGGATGGTCGGCGCTACCGCTGCTGCAGGATGGATGGATGGATGGATGAATGATTGAGGCTCAACCCTTTGAATCGGGCGGCGGCGGCGCGCGCCAACTAGCCTTTAATGGTTCTATATGCATGCATATCTATGTATTTACTCCTTTACTTTTGCGTTGATATTATCCACCAATCAGATAGTCTCCGTTTAGTTATTTATACCTGTTCAAAGTCTATTCTACTTTCACTGTCTTTAAAACCCAAAGCTTTGAATAGTTCCCCGTTAGATTCAACTGCAGGGTGAAGTTGTTTACAAGCAAGTATCAGGTGTTCAGTCGTTTCCTCCTCCTCTCCACACGCCTCGCACACCAAATCTCTCTCCTGGTATCTGGCTCGGTATGTTTTAGCCCGCAGTACACCTGTCGTGGCTTCAAACAACAATGAGCTTCCCTTAGAGTTATTGTAAATATTTTCTTTGGCTATTTCTTGCTTAAACGTGCTGTATGTCTCCAATGCCGATTTGGTTTGTATTTCTGTACTCCACATACCTCTCTCTGTCTCCTTAACCTTTTTCTTAACAGATGATTCCTTACTTGTCCCCCCGCTACTGCCCAAGTATTTGCTTGTCAATTTTCCAGTTCGCTTCCTCCACCTCGTGTCAACATTCCTCGTGTATAAGTAACTGAAAACCTTCCCAACCCACCGAATTTCCCCCATTTTTCTCAATCGCTCCTCAAATGCTACCTTGCTACTAGCCTCTCTGCCCTTGAAAGAAGACCATCCCAGATCCCCCTGCACTCCAAGATTTGGTGTCTTGCCATGTGCTCCCAGTGCGAGCCTACCCACACCACGTTGCCTAATTTCCAACTGTTGTCGGGTCTCTGTTCTAATACATAGAACTGCATTGGCAAGAGTCAGGCCTGGAACCATTACCCCCTTCCATATCCCTCGTACTACCTCGTACCTATTGTAGTTCCACAGTGCCCTACTCTTCATAATCGCTGCACTTCTGTTACCTTTAGTCGTTAGATATTTAGATATCTAACGATACGTGGAGCAGATGCGTGGACGTGAACGCCATCTGGTGGGGCTTCAAGGTGGCTTCCTCCGCTTTCCTCCTCATGCTCTCTTCGCTATCACAGTCTTCTGCTCTTCTTGTCACCCTCTACCCGTACCCTCCTCCTCCGCTTTCCACCTCATTCTTCCACTATAGCCTCCTCCACTTTCCTCCTCACCCGCCG
This sequence comes from Dermacentor albipictus, assembly GCF_038994185.2. Lineage (NCBI taxonomy): Eukaryota > Metazoa > Arthropoda > Arachnida > Ixodida > Ixodidae > Dermacentor > Dermacentor albipictus. The sequence goes on from NC_091829.1 coordinate 35,067,119, forward strand.
TGGTTGCTCAGTGGCTATGGTGTCAGGCTGCTGAGCACGAGGTTGCAGGATCGAATCGCCGGCCACGGCGGCCGCATTTCGATGGGGGCCAAATGCGAAAACACCCGTGTGCTTAGATTTAGGTCACGTTAAAGAACCCCAGGTAGTTGAAATTTCCGGAGTCCTCCACTACGGCGTGCCTCATAATCAGAAAGCGGTTTTGGCATGTAACACCCCATAATTTAATTTTTTTACTTTCCTCCTCACACTCTCTTCTCTATCGCCGTCTCATTCCCCGCTGCGTTCCGTGTTCGCTCGGTTACGCCAATGGAGGACTAGGCATGGCACTGCTAAATGCAGGAACAGGCACCTTAGAGCTGTGCTGTAATATACGCTGGCACGCACGGCGTAAACTCTGTAGCCAATGCCAATTTCTTGCTGTGTCTTGGCTTGATCCAGCTCGGCTCACAAAACTGTGCGAGCACGTTACCATATGCACTATAGATGCCGTACCACGCGGAATGCCTTGCCATATGGTAAAGTGCATGCCAGTACAGTATTACCATATGGTAACATGGCAGTGCTAAAGCTCTCTGCTAGCTCATTGCCACCGCTAAAAGAGTTCTTGCACATGACGTATTGGGCCTGCTTATTGCCTCTCTCTTCATACAGGCCAGCCAATCGCAATGGCACTACAAAAGTGTGTGGCATTCCCTGTTCAAACTGCAAATAGGGTGGCAGAAATCTAGAGTTAGAAGAGGCAACTGTCTTTCTTTTGGAAGAATTGAGGTCTAGATGCTGATGGCCTTTGATGGCCCATTGGTGGCTTGCTATGCTGATGTGTGGCACGTGAACAATGCTAAATCATAAAGTTGTGCTTTGCTCCATCATGAATGTATAACTATGTTATTGGTGTGATCACATGAGATGCCAGCCAAGCCACTGGGTAAAACAACAACTGTGCACAGAACGTGTCACTTCAGGTTGCACTTGCCAAGTATTCAACGACTTTGCCACCAGAACACGTTCTGAGCTGCTGTGGGCTTCACTGTAACTGATGTCCTGGATCTTGCAGTTTCAATTTCGTCGTTGCAGTGGAATACTGATTGAAATAAAGCATAGCCAACCTGATGTTAGAATTACTTTGTTATTTCTTGCTGTACATGCAGAATACAGTCAGCTACATCAATGGAGCCCAGTGCACTCACCCCTGCAGTTATTGTGTCGGAAGATCAAAAGAAGGCGGAGGAAGCGGCAAGAGGTTTGTTGACTTAGCGTTGTAGGCATGCTTACTTTGTGCTTTAGTCTTGATTCCACACTTCGTGTCACACGGGCACAAAATATGACATTAACTGATTAAAGGGACACTAAAGGCGAATATGAAGTCAAGCTAAAGTGGTGGACCAGTGCTCGAGAATCTCCAAGGTGCCAATATTATTGTGAACAGAAACTTGTTGCAAAAAGCATCCTTGTATTATCAGATGAAATAAAATGCTGCTTGTCCAGTTTTTTTTATTTTTAGAAAAAAATAACTCGTTGGAATTACCCTTGACAACGATGCGGGCAGCCGAAAGGTTTTGTTTTCGCTCGACTCCGTGCCGCCCACGCTTTCGTGTTTCAGTAGTTTCATTATTGCATAGCGCTGTGCTGGTTTTGCTGGCTCGGGAAACTCGCACAAACTGGAAGTAGCTGAGAATTCAAATTCCATGTGATGTCGCGGGATGCACCAACAGTCTGGGCCACCTGACCAAAAGGCAGCTGTAGCGTTGAATCCACTGCTCTGTCTTGGCTCGGTACCATTGTCTGTCGGGTGCCATTTTACTCATGGACGGTAGAAAAATAGAAAAAGGTGGTGATGGCATATGCAATGTCACCACTCCCCCTGTTGGGTGGCGGGAGATTTGAATTTCGAAAAAGGTGCGCGGACCTTTCAGATGCACTTTTCTCGAAAACTAACTCTCTTCTTGGCACAAAACAAGCGTTGCGAGGTTTCTGGAATAGTATTTAATCAGTTACCGTCGACTTAGTATTTGCCTTTAGTGTACCTTTAATGCCTGAAGGTTTAGTAATGCCATTTGCGTGGTGTCACACGGACATATGTAGTGTCACTTGAGGCACAGTGCCTAATAATGTGTTTAGTGTTATTTCTTGAACTTTGACCCACTAAATGTCTTGTTTGTATGTGGTACTAGGATTGCAAAAACTTACTGCACTCACTGCTGCTATCTTCATCGTAACAACTAACGTCATTAAAAGTGTGTTTGTACAACTTCATATATAATGGTATTAACCTCAGACACATGGTGCAGGTGCAAGTTTTCTGTTTTCTTGTGCATGCCTGCTTTTTGCAGCGGAGAGGCACAGGAAGTTCGAGGAGAGGCGCAAGAAACATTACCACATGGAACGATTTATGCCTCCGGAGAACACTGGGGAGAACGACGACGATGAAACAGATGATAGCGAAGACTGACGTTGCTTGTGGCATAAGCCATGCAGGTAGGAGAAATTTGTTTGCCTTAGGTCTATTCAAGTTGCCTGCATGTCCGGAATTGCACATCCACACATTGCTGTTTGTTTCAATGGTGCAGCATGGTGCCATCTGTTAGTTTCAGCCAGTGCAGGGATCCTGTGAAATGTGCCCAAGTTCTGCACAGGCACCAAACAGAACTGGCACTGAACTGCAGTGAATTAGTTCATAAAGTGCAGGGTGAATTGAGTTGAACTTTTCTTTTGAGCTTGTTCTCGCACTTATGTTTCCCTCGCCTAGCAAGCCATGCCAGGAACTAGCCACACACACTTGACACACACGCACACACCTTTTTCTTGCGGAAGAACAACCAGTCTGTAAAGATTGTGGGGCAGTTTTAATCATGAGCCATTTGTAAATAGCCTGTCTGTTTTAGGAAACAGCACAAGAAACTTTCTTTAAAATATTTTACAGATAGCACATTACTTATCATCCTGATCATCATTTAGAATAATCACCACCAGTCAAATTGAAAATTCGTGCACAAACTATAACCATAGCATTTGTTTGTGCATTTTCTGTGCATTTTCTTTGTGGTTGGGTGAAAACAACGCCAGTTAAGGTGTGCATCAAGCGTAACTGCATTTGCACTGGGACTTTATCGTCCCCTGGTTGTGAGATTTGCTGCAGTGGGACTACACTGGGGCTGTGTTATGATGAAGCTGCAACGGACACCAAAATATTTTGTTTTATATTCACTATAAGTGTAAAGGCTATAAAAAAGAAACACACCATCGGGTCTATATGAAAGCAACATAAGTATGATGGCCTGGCGGCAGCTTGGCTTACCAGTCAGTGACACAGGAAAAACCCAAAAACTACAAGCGTGTGCTTTGCATCATTGATGATATGCAACCTTGTGATCAATTTGTTTACATGGGAATGCCTTCATGGCTTGCTGGCTGTGAACCCGCAAGGTCAAGCCATTGGTCAGAACAGGCACGTACGTGTATCCAGCACGTGCTGTTCCAACTTTCTCGTCATGGGTAGTAGACATTTTTGCTTCCAAAAAGCACATTATGAGCTGTGAGTGCAACCACTGCAGAATCGGATCTTGCATTTTTGGCTTCGCTATAGCTGCACAAAATACTCAAGTAAAGCATGACCAGCCTAGTTTTAGGTTAACTTGATTATACCTGTGTTTGTTATGTCCATCTTTGAATGCATGCGGACAATTTCACTGTCTGCCATCCACGCATTAGTTTCTATACATGAGTACACCATATGCTGAAGATTTTTCTTCTCTCTCTCTCTCTCTCTCTCTCTCTCATTGCTCACAGAACTTGCTTGTTGGCTGGTGCCATGCACACCAGCACAGCTCACGGATCGCTGCCCATTCGTCTGGCCACGCCATGGTGTTCCGTGCTCGAACTGCTCGGCGTCAAATTTTTCTCGTTTGCCATTGGTGGCACATTGTCTTTAGTGACAGCTGTGTCGTAAGCCCACAAAAATTCCCTTCGAGCCCTCGGCGTGTCGAACATGCCTGCTGCTTTTAGGGAAAAGGTGGAACTGTGCTAAGTTATTATATTTTTTTGCGGATCCTCGCCGCACCTGCTAGTTAATGTACAATCGTAAATCAATTTTTTTTTCCCTCGGACGCAGCGCTTGTATAGTGCTTTCTGTATGCTTCCATCCCTCATTCCCCCCCCCCCCCCCCCTTTTTTTTTCTCCTGCCCATCTCCGATACTGGACTCCTCTGGCAAGCTTGGGACACGCACAGACAGCACAGAAAATGTGCAGTTCTGCATTGTGTGCACTACAAGGAAGTTAGTCAAGTGTCGCCTCCTGGTGTTGTGTGGGTGAGACGGTGTGCTGCCACCAAGTGAGAGCCACTGCAACTGCATCTGGTCAGCGGCGAGTCAAAGTTGTCCTAAACGGCGGCCAGTATGTTCTGCTTTGGGTGATGAACTCTCTCGTGTGCGACGGCACCGGCATGTGGGGGAGGCTTTGCGTGCTCGTAGGAGTCCCTGTGATTGTGATCCCCGGTCATTAAATGATGCTGCAGAATTGTCCCAGTGTGTTGAGTGTTTTCAAAGCTGGCTTATACGACAAGGCACATGCCTGAACCATGGTGGAAACGCTTGTGGTACACTTAAATTCAGTGCACGTTAACCCTTTCTGGGCCAATGATTCCTGCTGGAATCGTAATTCTGTAGGAAATACCGTAAATTGAGAGAAGCAGACACAAAAGCTATTCTCAGAAATGCGAGTGTGAGGAATACTAACTACATAATTTTTCGGCATTGTACTACAGATATGTATAAGTGGTTTATCCTGGTATTTCGCAAATGCCCCTGTGTGTCGTGATGCTGAGCTGAGGTCTTTTACGAGTGCTCCTTTTTTGGCGAGTTGGAATAGCATACTGTGGCGGGGTGCCTTACTCTGTCCCTGTCTTCAAAGCACAACCCACCACTGAAACCTTCATGCTGTATTTTTGGAGCCTGCTGCCTAATGCGCATAATCTGCTTTGCATAGCACAAAAATGGTTTTCAAATAACCAATCCATTATAATTGTGAATTGAGAGGTGTGAAGAACAACTTGTTGCTTACAATGCCTGAAGTTGTATGCATTACATGAAAAATGCCTTCAATTCAGTGCGAAAAACACCATTGAAAGTCTTTTATTTTTTACTGTCTTTCATCATTTAGTTGCATGTAACATATAAAAAATCACTTCATTATAAAAAAATTCGGACTAGGAAGGATACTCGTAACTGATTTAGTGAAATTTTGTTGCAGTTGTCCTTCAACTAGACTTCTTCCCATGACATCTATTATTACTGATTACTGGAGAGACATCTGTCCGTCCAATCCATCATGACTGTAGCCAGCAGTCATCTTCATCTGACGGATGAGAATGACTGCTTCATCCTCATCTGTCGTGCTTCCCTGTAACGTCATGTATCTTTGGGACATTACGCCCACTGAATCAATCGATCGCGCCAAAAGTTTCAGCCATGGGGAAGGGTTAGCCTTGTTTCAACTTTGGGTCGTGACAGGGTCACGACCCACACACACACAATAACACGTTGGCACACACAATATAACATTGGTTATGGCCATCCTTCTTTGGCTGGTCTAAGAGTGTTGGTTTCGGCTACTTAGAGTCGAAAACTATCCCACAAGCTGCTAATCTGCCAAGACAGGTGGACTGGCCAACCAGTCATTTCATAACTAAAGCACTGCCATGTTGCTAGGGGAATATAAAATTGCACTTGAGTCAGTGTAAGCAGCAGTGCGTATAATTTAAATCTTGCTGTGAGCTTCTACTGCTATAACAGCTAAATGAACTTAATTGTTTTGTAGTGTTGACATGTGGCTGTTCTAGAAAAAGAATGGCCGTTTCACACTAAAGCAAAGCATTGAAAGCAATAGCAATGTTTATCATCACACAGAGCGATAGGCAAAAGTGACACATTTGTGCAACACAGCATGCAAGGCAACTTTGTCTGCGCAGCATAAGCAGCTCTGTGGCAGCTACCAGGCATCTCCTTGCGCTGGCATGACGAATAGTGCCGCCCATGTCATTGCAGGCATCGCGCTCTGGTGGTACATGATATGAGACTGAAGGAAAACCGTTGGATTTTGTAGCCGGAACTTTTACTGTCAGTTTTGCCTGGACCACTGTATGCACACAGCTGCATAGCAGGAGTGTTAGTGCACACAATTCTCAGGCCAGCAGCGAACAGTGGAACACTGTCCTGCATCCGCTGTGAAGCCGGTTGAGCAGAACGTGATCAAGCGAACACTTGGCTTTGTTTATGCAGCCAAATGCACCGCGTGTTGGCTGTATCTCTGGAGATGTGAAGCTCCATACATGAGCTGCGCATTGACCTTGACAGTGCGGCGGCGATGTTCCTATGAGATTGAAAACATTTGTTTTTGGCCACTGCCGAAGGGCGAGAGTGGTGGTTGAGCCATTGGGTTTATCTAAATACACCTCAGGGGACACTGGAAACTCGTGCCTAGTGTGGGCCTTTCCTGCAACAGATAACTGTTGAAGGCCAACTGCAACAGAATTTTGGATCACTTAAGAAATCTAGTTTTTCAGGTAGTGTAAATATAGAGAAGCCACTATGCAATACTTTACATCGAAAATACAAGTGGGTGGAACGCTCACACAAATGAATGCTTTTGATACGGAAGGGCAAGGCGCAAGGGCATGACTACGTCACCGTCCGGCTTGGAGAGCAGCGGCCGTGAGTAAAGAGGAAAATGGCATTCGGATTGAAATTTCGGATCTTTCCACGGCATGTAGCAATGCAATACTTTGCAGAAACGATCGTTATCGTGCAATGTATGCTTTGCGCTTGTCATCTCAAAATGGACAGACCTGTTGAGGGGCCCTTTAAAAGCTGCACACCGCCACCCCCAAAGAATTCCCCCTGAAGAAGGAGCTGAATAGCCTCCGAAATGCCGGGCTAATAAAATTCACTTATTTGGTTGCAGTCAGACTGAAAGTCCTAATCAATTTCCCAACCAACCAGGTAATTCTGCCGAAATGTTCAGCCTCAAAAACACCTTTGCTCTTTTTACGATGTTTGTCTTTTCGATACAGTGCACAGAGTTCTACATGGCACTTCGGTTACAGGCATTCTTCATGTGCGACGTCATTTGCTGTCCAAGAGGTGCATTGGCTTGCCTGCACCAAACTATTTGGTGTGCCTGTGCACGCAACCCTGTTTCTTGCACTGTGCAAGCATGTGCAGCCAAGTAAATTGAATGCATCACATGTTATGGGGCACAGCCAGCAAAATAAATTGAATGCACCACATCTTATGGGGCACAGCCAGCAAAATTACCTGGCAAAATAAATTTTCAGTTTTGAGTACAGTGTCCATATTTCATCCCTGAAAATTTTGCGTGCGTCTAATTTTTATGACAATCTCTCGTAATGAAGTTTGCATAAATTAAGGGCATGTGACATAGGGTTTTCTAGTATTGACAAAATATACTGAAACACATGAGTAGGCAAAATAGCAATGGTGACTTTATATTGCAGCGTACTAGAGCACTGCACTTCAAACTCCCTGTACGATTGCACTGGATTGGGTGAGAAGTTGGTGAAACAGTGTATTCACTTTGTATGGTTCTGTAATCACTAACATTTACACAGATCTGTTGGTTTACTTTTATTATTCATTCTGATTATACTAAGCCTTGCTCTACATTTTGCCCTGTACATCACCAGCAGTGCAATAACAAAATATTGAGACATCAAAACCAGCACAGTACTGCAATAGTATGTAGGAACAATAGCCACATGTGTTGGATTGAGAAAAACAAAATGCAAAGTTTGTACCAGACGTAGGGCTGCTGACACTTATCGTAACTGTATGTTCTGAACCTGACGTTTAAGTAAGGTTTTAAATGAATTACTACTGCACATTGCGACAATGTTTTCAGGCTAACAGATGTGCAACATTATACCATATTTGCTTACTTCGACCACCATCTCCCAAACCTTCACCAGGCTTCCCAAACAGTGACTATGGATTATTTGATCAAACACAAAGAAAAATATAGCTTGCGTAACTAATCCGGAGCTCTTAAACTTACCTCAACATATGATGAACGCTTTTCAGTGTCTCATTCCTTCACAGGCATGTGCTGTACAGGACACCAAATGTTGGGTAATTTAGTCCCCCCTTGTTGGCAAACCAAATTTGGGGAGTAGAGAGGGTGCATAGCCACCCCCCCTCTCCAATGCATTTTACACATATTTGAATATGGAAAGTGGACTCCAGCCCAAATAGTTCCTCCCGATACATCAAGATGATGCTTGCCAGTCCCATCTTTGCTCCATTCGTGACTTCAATGACGTCACAGCCCACTAATAAATCGTCAATAAATCGTCAAGAGAAGGTGCACTGGGTTGTGTTGAAAGCAGCTTCGATTTGCTTTTTTGTCGTCTCTAGCTCTTGGGGAGAGATGTAGTGTGTTCCTGGTGTCAGTCCGGCAGCAATTTGCTGGCATACTTGTCGGCAGTCCATGCCCGTGTACTCGAGAGCAACAGCTGATCCTGCGAGATTCAGGTGTCCACAGGTGAAAATATCACTTCTTAACATTGTAGTCAAGCTCTATAATCATGCACAATGCAAGCTGTTAGTTGTTCTTTGTTCTGTTCCTGAAGCTATATCATTAGGACCCCTTTACTGGAATTTGTTGCACTATGCCATGTACATGCTATAAACAATGTTATTTTCAATTCATGGAAACTGCCCATTTGGGCTGTGATATGAAGAAAATGATTAAGGTGAAAGCCTTTAGTGGCTCGTTGCAATGGCTCATATCCGAAAAAAAGCGGCATATAGTCCGGTGATGCAAAAAATATGAAAAAAATGTCATCAGGAATGGGTCATACTCCATAAGCAAGCAAATATGCAATGGCTGAATATTTATCAAGGAATTAAAGAAAAAAACGAAAGAACCTTCAGGTAGTGCGTTAGGTGCTCGCATGCGTCGTTGAGGAGATTGACCTACAGCGCCATACATTTATTTCACACTGTGGCTCTTCATGTCGCGCTATAAGTCTTGCCCCTCTGACTGCATAATTTAATGCATCACCATGTGTAAAGCAGGCTTTCGCCTTCATGTGTTACAGGAGTGTAACATGCTGCTGAATTTTTAAATTTGTTTAGTAGTGGCATAAATTTAACATCGTTGTGAAACACTGAAGCATCTTGCAACTGTTTTCATGCACTGAAATTAATGGGAGTTCTGTGCATTGGTTGTTGTGGGTCAAAAAAGGACCTTGTTAACAGCTCATGATGACAGCACCTCGACACCTCAGGAAACTGGTCTTAGCCCCATGTAGACTACAAACAATAAAAATAAAACAACTCTCAGCTGCAACATGCATTGGTTACAAAATTGAATGGGAACCTATAAGAAATCCTGCTGAAGCTGTTAATAATCTGGGCTGTGGTTTTACTGAGAGAGAGAGGGGACAAATGCTCATTTAATTTTGCCAGAAGAGCAAATATCCGACTGCTGAAGGTGTCCCTTGAATGGCCTTGGTGCTGTATTTTAATATGCCCTACTGGATTTTGGAAGGTGCTGGGCATGAATAGGCATTGGTAGGCATATTTATCTTTACCAGCATTAATTATGAACTCTTGGTTAAAGCTATGCCCCTCCTGCTCCTCCGTCTGACCGACTCTAAACAGCTGTGGACCATGGTCATATGCAGTGGCATACCAACTATTTTTCGAGTGGGGTGGCAGGGCGTCACTTCTCTATCTCCCTCCCTCCCTCCCTCCCTCCCTCCCTCCCTCCCTCCCTCCCTCCCTCCCTCCCTCCCTCCCTCTCTTTATATATATATATGTATATACATATATATATATATATATATATATATATATATATATATATATATATATATATATATATATATATATATATATATATATATATATATATATATATATATATATATATCTTGGTAAGTTATCTTCGCACTACGTACCACCTGGGATCACTGTGCCGCCGCTACTCTGTCCACATTGATGTCCCACGCCAGCAACGGCAGCTGCACTGCCCTGCCTCATTTGACTTGTGCAGTACATGTTCATTTTTCATTTCTACATGTTCGTGTTCGTTTCCACAAAGCCCGACACAATGGAGGGTTCCTTCAAAGGGGAGCGGAGGTTAGGTTAGCGGCACCTACCTAACCTCCCTCTCACCCGGCTCCTTCCGGGTAGGAAGGAGCCAGCGTGCCTCATAATGGGATCGTGGTTTGGGCACATAAAACCCCCCAATTTAATTTTTTTTTTTCCGGTTTTGCGGTGCAACTTTTGCGTGGTTAACACTCCTTGGGTTAGATCTTGTATACACACATACATAAATACCCAAGACTGCATAGACGTGGGAACTGCCGTCGTCGCTGTTGCACTATCTGTAGTGCAACGTGCGCGTAATGCAGAGGTTGTGGATTTGGCTCTCACCGTCAGCAAGTTGAGTTTTTCCTCCATTTGCCATCAGCTTCTCATTCTTGCACTTCAATTAGAAACTACAAATAATTTATCCTATGCTTTCCGTTTCTTCATTATCTGTTGTTTTCATGTGGTTCTGACTAACAAATACATGCGAGCGTTCTTACAAAACTGGGCCCCTTGGTTCCCTTTCTTTTTGTCCAATACTTGACAACTGGCTATATGGTGCTTATGGCCTACCAATTAGTCTTTCCTGCAGCCTAGTCTTGTAGAAGTTTTATTTGTTACGTTACAACCAGTGATGTTTTTTTCTTGTAAAAGGCTCTGTATTCTTTCTAGGGCATGTGAATAGCTCCTTAGTGTTTTGTTTTCCTTTTCCAAAAATGATATTTCAAAAACCATTTATTGTGCATTTTAGAAGGGTTGCTCAGTTTCAAATGCCTGTCGTTCTTGGAAAGCGTGTTTGCCACCAAGCTTAAAGGTGTCGAGCGGCCATTTGTGTTATTTTTTTCATGATTGTTACGATGTTGTGCTTAAAACTATCTTAATTGTGCTTGATAGTTGACTGTCTCATCAGAGCAAGCGTGTTCCTAACTATATTGAAACAAATATTCCTGCTGCAAATATGTGTGTCTGCGTTAGTCTATTCGATACTCGATACTTACTATTCGTATTCAATTCATATTTGAAAAAGTCAATATTCAATTGTCTACCTCTCATATTTACATACTGGATTGTGACAGCTTAAATTTTTCATTATCTTCAGATTGGAAGGTTAAAAATACGGCATGATTCAAAAGAACACAGCCAACGTAGATTTCCTAGCATGAAAATGCATTTAGTCTGCATATAATCCCTAAATTTTTTATGCTTGCCGACATTCATGGTAGCAGAACTAGATCCTGTGGAACGCGCTTGGCCGCATGTTGTTAACGTGGCAATGACAATTACCCGAACTTTGTAGTGGTTAAATACCATATTTTCACCCTTGATCTAGCTGAAAGCCACCACGAAGTACTGATTGGTCCGAAAGGCGCGAAAACCAGACACAATTTCTTCACTCGTGTGTGAGTGAGCTAAGCCGTTCCAGTATTTACACTGTTGCGCAGTCAACATGTCTTATTCATCTGCTCCGTTCTAAATCTGAACACAAAATTTACTCCGCTTCGTTTTGGTTAATTAGTTCCCCGATACACTTGCCAAGCGTCTACCAAATGAATGGATTTAGTGACACCACTGGACACGCAGCGTTTAAATGCTGGGGGATCACATAGGTTTTGTCATATTCAATGATATGTACATTCTATAGGTTTTGTAAATAATAAATAAACTTCAACTTTGTGACCACAATGGCAAGGCTGGTGTGACCACTGTGCTGTGAGGCGCTGTCACAATGTGAAGGCTAACAATGTAAAGGCAACCATTGGTTCATTATGGTCAAGGAGCCTATGCATCGTACAGCTAGTTTCGGCCACTTGCATGTGGCTTTTGAATATCAAAGCGCAATCCTGAAGGCCATTTTCCAAGGAATCTTTCTAACTTATAAGTTGTTAAAATATCGCCAACTGTTCATTCATGTCACTAAAAGTGTCACTGATTACCTGATCGCAAGCTTTGCCATAAACACAGTCACAAAATCTAGCGTCAGAATCGCTAAAATGGCAACACGGATAAAATACCAGTAAATTATAAAAGCAAATTGGATTTTGTGTTTTCAAAGATGGTTAGGTTGGATGGCTCCACCAAACACGGGATGATGCAAGTGATGGTAGATTAAACTTGTTTTGGGCAGCCGAGCAATAGCTTTCTCGGCAATGCAAGCTTGCAAGGCACGTCTATTAACGCGTCTGCTACAGCACGTGAAGGCGATGTCCAAAAGCAGGGGAAACGTAATGAATAAATGGTACCTATGTGAGCCCAATTCTGATAGAAAACTTGGCCTCAGCTGTTCTTTTGTTGTATTTGTGCTGTGTGCAGCCAACAGTGCCCACTTTCAAAAGTGTGTGTGCGTAGGGGGCGCGGATAAATAGACTACTTTTCCTTTTCAATTCTGACTGTGGGGGGAGGTGCACACCACCCCCTAAACCGGTAGATGCACCCATGACAAGCATTGTGTCACGCATGTACAGGCAAATATAAGCACATCTCACTCGATGGCCACGAGCACTCGCTGTCACAACGCTGAGGTGATGAAGATTGTGGGCAGTGAGGAGCGAACACTTCATGCTGCCTCAGTTTCACTGCAAGAACACTTTTCACGACCAAATAAGGGAAAGCAGTCTTGAAAGCTCTGGGAGCCTCAATTGCAACATTGAGGTTCAATTGCACTATTGAGAGACCAAATAGGCCGAATCAGTGTCTAGATTAAGACTTGCAAGAGTACTGCAGACTTGCGGAGGTGGGAAAATTTACAAACTGTAACCGAGCAGACTCAATGTGCTATCTAAATACCAGTGATGAATACGCTGAAGAACCAATGTGGCCAAGAGTCCATGTGCAGCTGGTGGAGAGGCCAGACCCCCATTATCAGTGCTTCAAGCCGCTTTCTGTAGACTTGAGTGATCTTGGTTGGGACTCTAGGCGCATATATTCTCGAGTTTCAAAAGTAGGGGGGGGAGGGCAGATGACCTACATGCCCCCCCCCCCCTGTCCTGAGGGCGGGGGGGGGGGGGCAAAGTAGACCATTTGCCCCCCTGATAGATGCACCTATGGTCATGTGACATACCCCTGCCACTTCTTTTGATTGACTTGTGCCCCAGTCGCACGAGGCACTTTCAACCGAGTTCACTTAGGAGCAAATTTCTTGATCAGGCTCAATTGCGATCGGAAGTGCCCATGTGATACCAGAAGTACTCACAGCTACATGTTAACATTGGTTGGCACTCTATGGCACCTCACCTTAATCAGGTCCCCTATGAGTAGCTGCACGTAAATGATGCATGATGCTGTCTAGCATCGCATGACAAATTATGCCATTGGCTTTCTGTAGCATTACCAAGCCGTGAGTGTACCGCTGCATGGCATTCCAGCACCCAAGTTACTTGCTACAATAACCATGGTTAAACTGCACTATCTGCTTGGCTTCTGGGAAAAGCTAACATCATTTATGGATTTGCTTAACAGAAGATGGCTATGCTTTTTGAGTAACATGGTGCAAGTGAACTAAATAACAGGCCTAGCATAATCGTGGTTAGTATGCCCATGTAACTAGCAAACAAGCACAGAAGCATTGACGAATTCCTTGCCCTTCGCAACTTTTCCATGTTGTCCATTCTGGAATATGGACTGTGCCAAGCCATCTTCCAGGCATGCTTCTAGCGTCTGTACAAGGTCTGCCTGCAATGTAAACATGACATGTTTTAATACTTTAAACTCCCAACTACAGTATCCTGCCAAAAAAAGACATTTGCCTAAAAGGGAAGGCATCAACTGCGATAGCAAATTAGTAGACAGCTATACAAAGTAAGAATCGTAGCTTTTTTAGCCGTATAAACATTCGCTTACTACCTAAATGAACAAGCATGGTGTCACATGCGTAAGGCAAACAGAAAAGCATCTTACTCAATGAGCTCATACACTTGACGTCAAAGTGCTGGCATGAGGAAAAGCAGCAGCAGCAGCGAGCGAATCGAGTTTCGTGCTGCCTCTCGGCTTCAATGTGGACTAAGCAGTGAGAACACTGCGCACATGAAGCTGTGAGCCTTCGGCATACCTAGACTCTGTGCTCGTTGCAGATTGCTTTCAAGATAGGGTCTGCATGGCCGTGCCATACCCATGAGGAAAGTTATATGGACTGCAGGCTTGTTGAAGAAACTGAATTAGTAATTAAGACCAACTTAAAGGGGCCCTGAACAACCCCTAGGACATTGTGAAATAATGTAGTCTGCGGGTAGCATATGCTGTTGTGAACATCTCAGCCAAGTTCTGCTGTCATACACGGACTGTGGAGCTCACAAGCGGAGTGCGAAGTCACCTTTTTCTCAAATGCTCTTCTTTCGAAAACCCCACGATCCTCACTCTTTTCTGTGTGCTCTATTTCGTCATAAAGCACACTTCAATATGCGGCTGCTATCGGTCGCTGCGCTCGGCTACACCGCGGCCGCCGCGAGATGCCACCACGAGTCCAGTGGCTAAGCACACTGCAGCTCTCTGAGGACAGCCACGTTTGTCTTATGTTTAACGTGGCATAGGCACCAAATCGGAAATTTGAACTGTGCACCAAATACTTTGCATTGCGAAGGCTACGTCTCCGCTGTAGAGTTCGCAGTGCAAGGCATTGGAGGAGGAAGGGGAGCACAGCATGCATTGAAGTATTTTTTTGCGGCAAAGTGGTTCTGAAATAGCTTATCTTCACTTCAAATGTCTTTCTCCACTTCGATAAAAAGTAGTTCAGGGCCCCTTTAAGGGGCTCATTGCAATGGCTCATACCCGAAAAAAGCGGCGTCTAGTCCAGTGAAGCAAAAAATATCAATCAGGAATGGCTCATACCCCCATAAGCGAGCAAAGATACAATGGCTAAAGAAAGCTGAATGATGAAATGAAAAAACGAACGAATGAAAGAACCTTTAGGTAGTGCATTAGGTGCTCGTTTGTGTCGTTGAGGTCAATCTACAGTGCTATACGTTAGCTTCACACTGCGCCTTGTTTTGTCTTGCAGGAAGTCTGACCCCTCCGATTGTATAATTTTACCCTTTCAGACGCCACTTTATCCCATTGATTGAAAACTTGCTTTCACCACATCTATTGCATCTTCAGAATCATAGAAAAAGTGTACAGCTGCTGAAAATATTAAGAACTTTCAATTGTTTAGCGAGTTTTGTCAAGTTTACAAAATTTTTACTCCATGCGAAAACTCACTCCATGGACATCAAATGTGAGAATATATACTATTTCGTGTTTTGAAAAGCTTGAAAAGCACTTGTCCAGCCACTTGAAAATTATACCTGGTGCATGACATTGTGAAAAACAATGAAAGTGAGCCCGCTGCATACAACATACTGACAGAGTAAAAACACCCAGCCGTCTACTTTCCCACTCATTTTGCTAAAACATTCCGCACATTATTCAAAATTGCAGCACAGTTCCAATAATAAGTGTTTCAAGATGTATGAAACACATTTTAAATACCATTACTTTCGTCGGTGCTTTTGCTATTGATGCACTCTCCTGCAGTGCACAATTGTGTAGACGGCGCCTCAAAGGGTTAATGCATTACCATGCGTGCAGCATGCTTTCGCCTTCACGTGTTACAGGAGTGTAACATACTGCCGAACTTTCATATTTTTCAGGTGCACTAACTGAAACTGACGAGGGCGCTGGAAAGCTCACAATGCTGTATATGGGCTCAGTGCTGGACAGTATTGAAGATACGTGTATCTTAGATACTATCTTAGGTACTATCTTAGATACTCTTTGGGTATCTTGTATCTGTATCATGATACGTCTGACAAGAAATGTGGCAGTATCTGTACTGTTTCCGATACATGAAAGAATGTATCTTGTATACAAGATACAAGATACCGGCTATCGCAACATCAGCGTGTGAAACTATAAACGTTGACTGAACTCTGCTTCTAAAGCTGACACTGCCTTGCTTTTTATCTTTCCACCAGAGAGCCCTCCTGCGAGGGCAGGCGATGAGGTCTACACGTAAACAATAGTATGTTTGAGGACAAGGTAAAACTACACAGCGGTATTTGTGTCATTGTGCAGAAGCTTCTTATTGACGTTCTGGTAATTAGATGGCAACCCGCTAACTAGTTTGCAAGCAGAGCAGCAACTCCCATCAATTACAAAAGCAACAAGCAAAAACCGCTGACAACGCAGCGTATCAAGAGCTTTCATGTTGAGCAGCTAAAGCAACCCCAATAAATTGTTTCAGAATGGAAATGTTATACTTTGAACGAGGAAAACGAAAGCTTTGAGATGCTAACAGATATTTCATTCAAATGAAACATGGTTAGTCGGAGTTAAGAAATTTATAAGCAAATATTTCTGTGCTTACACATTTGCCGCTACACTATATATGCAGGTCTGTAATAAGCAGTTTGTGAATGTATCCAAGTATTTTACGATACCAATGAAAAGTATCGTATTGGAAACAATAATTGCGGTAGTATCTTACATCTGTATCTCAAATACTTGTTGCCCGAGTATCCTGTATCATATCATGATACAATTGGAACGTATCTTTGCCCAGCCCTGGACTAAAGTCCATCATCTGAATGCACATTCATAGGCAGAGAAGAAAATTAGCTTTATAGCGACATCCCTGGCCTATGTACTTTTTCTCAAGAGAATACATGGTGTTCTCCCTACATTGTTGGAAGTGATGTCACATTGAGACACGATGCAAAATGAAGCAATGTCTGCCAACTGTCTCAATATCACTCATGAATTCATTCAAATTTCTTGTGTTGCACGACTTAAAACATAGAATTGAAAGGAACTGCTTAACAGCTAGGTGAAGCAGATATGACATTTTGAAAGAGTGACTATAATTTAAAGGTTGCACAAAAATAAAGTTACCCAAACAGGTGCAGGCATGAATAATGAGAAATGGTCATGGAATTGTTTTGCTAGTAACTACAATTTTAGCTCCAAAGGGAATGAACATACTTTTGGTGGCGGTTGATAACCAGGGGTTTGAATTTAGTTACTACACTTTTAACTCTTAAGAATCGGTGGCTTCATTATCTTGTTTAAGATCACAATTGCCTTCAGCATTAATATAAACTGTTCCTTAATATAAGTGGCTTTGCAAGCCCAGGCCTCACAATATATTATTAGCATGAATTATTAGCTCACATGAAATGTATTAGTTGTTCCTTTTTTTATCCTTGCTTGTTTTTGTTGGTAATTAGGCCAGTACAAGACTGACCACAAGCTATGTTTTGAATATAAAATGCATTGCAAACGTGCTATGTTAAAAGCAGGGATTTAATGGTTTTGGGAGAACATACATTGTGAACAGTTCTAATGTTGCTGCTTTAGGCTGTGAGCTCTACGTGCATATTTCCATTATGACGTGCAGACTAATAACAAAGTGTGAATTTCAGGTCATCGCAGCTGTACCATAACCTGCATAAGATTATTTCAGCCATGTGTGGCATTTCGACAGATGCTGATATCTTGGTGTGAAGGTTTTTTTTTTTTTTGCACGTTTACCAGAATGCTGCCACTGCTATGGGGTATGAGTACCCTTGTGCTCGGTCACAGCAAAAATGTACAGAAGTGCAACACACAGGACAAGGAGACCAAATATGTGTGCTAATAGTGACGTTCTATTTCATGTATCATTTTTCTACACATCATCAGCGATGGAAGTGATGCGCCAATCGTGCCAAACTGCGCCGTAAAGGAAATACTGCTAAATGCGGCACCAAATTTTCGTTTATCGCAGATATTGTGCCAGGCCTGTGCTGACATGCACCTGCTCCGAATTGGGAATATTTGGCATGCGTGAGAAGGCACGGCGCAGCAAGCAACCATCTTTCGTGATTCACCCTTCCGCACTTTCCATCACAGCTACAACATATATGGCCACAGACACCACCTTATTGGACTTGGGCATTATACGGAACCTCACGGTGACACTGATGCCGACTGCAGAAATTCACCTGGAGTGTCCATATAATTGCTATCGCAACAATAATTATGTTAAGTAATTATGGTGACGAACAAATGTGAGGACACAACCACCTGATGTGCCTTTCTCGCATGTTGAGCAGCTTAATTAGGAATAAGTTTGTGCTTATCTTCATCTTACATAATAATACAATGGAAAAGCAAGTTGAAGAAAAATATCTGCACTTTAGCATAATACATATTGAATGCAATGTTTCAGCAAGCATGAACTGATGCAGACCTTCCTTTTTGTACCAGAGCAGTAAGTTACTGCTCCAAAACATTGTTTACTTGCTTCAAACAGCACATTTTTCTGCTACAAACTGCTATTTTTGCTGCTCCCAAAGCTGTTACAATAGACCATTGCAAGTACCGCTTCTATCACTGCATCATGTTTGTGCACATTGATTTCCTTACCCAGTATTAGCAATCTGTTAAGATTTCTATGGACCATTTTGCTGTTTAGAAACAGACCCTGCAAGCTTCCGGTCTTCCTCAGCGTGGGTAAGAAATGCAGTAGTGAACCGGAGGTGAAGCAGAAGCTTGCATATTTGCAAGTTTGTTTCCATAGCCAATAAGATTTGACAAATCAATTTCATTATATGTTACTCTGAAAACTATACAGTGGTATATTGCTCATTCCAACCTGGTTAATTCGAACTGACGTTAGTGGTCCTGTCAATGTTGTGTTTCTAGATGTGCGAATCCAAACAATCCGAATCCAAACAAGTAAGCATTTGCGACGTGAATTCGAACATACCACGCCGCCGAATATGAGCAGCAGCCCACCATCTCAAGCGGCGCCTCCGGCCCAACAGTCTGGCCGCACGCCAGCTACTGCTCCTGTTGCAAGTACCATATTTCTGCGCCTACAACCCGCACCAAAAAATTTATTCGCATGCTGCGGATACGTGAGCAACTGAAGGTGAATGTGCGAACAAGGCCAAGCCACAGAGCAAGCCCTCTGAGAAATATAGCCACAGCGAAATATCAGAATGAAACACGATGCATGCAAGGGCCTTCGGTGATGAGCAACCTGAGTTCATGGTGGCATCAGATTAAAGCGTGCAATGCCTTATGGCGTGTAATCTGATGCAATCAGCACCCAACATTGTAGAGATTATAATCCAAAGCACACAAAATGTCTCCCTCTCTCTCGCTAGTTTGACTGGGCCTCCCGCGATGCTACATAGTTCACAAAGAAGGCTTCAGCTTACAAAATTAACAACGCTAAAGTAGGGGTGTTGTTATATGCGAATTTTGCATTGAGGTGCAGCTTCACGGCAGCACAGCTTCGCTGCCATGAGGTCACATTTTTGGAACTTGTGTGATAGCTCAGTACATGCGCCGCCTAATGCAGCGCTGCATGTAAGGCCCCACTCAATGAGTTTCATTTAGTTTGAACTTCGTTTAATTCAAACAACTTGTCGGGCCCCTTCAAATTCAAATGATCGAGATTAGACTATGTCTTTGCTTGAAGCATATGACGTACATTTATTTTATTTGAAAACATAGACACTTGTGTCGCTGACATTGTGGCAACTTGAAAACACTTCTTGTTTTTGGCCTAGTAGGCTGATAGGACATGTGACTGGGAGTTTCTTGGGGTTGCAGGCTCACCACTGCCAAGGCACGTGTCAAACCGTCTCTACAGCCACCCATTCAAAACAGAGTGCGCCCCGACAAATGCAGTGTCGTGCAAGTGTTACCTGCGCTTCTTTCATGCCCCGCACAAAAGCCATGCTATTTTCCTGTAGATTGTCGTTCCAGAAGAGTACCACCAGGCACCTCTGTGACAAACAAACAGAAAGAGAGAAAAAGTTGTATTTTTCGCTCAAAATGCAAAACGTTGTTGGCAATAGCTTCTGCACTATCATGCACTATAAGGCTCAGTGTTTGAGTGTGTACATCTCACACGAAGCATCTGCAGCAGCCTGCGGACAACCTGATCAGAAAAAAATTATGATGATGCAGTGGCATTGTACACCTACCCATTCTGGGAGAATGGCCAAGAGTCTAGTTGATTTCATAAGTGAATTGGAGGAATTAATTAAAAAATAATGTTATATATAAGTAAGTGAGGGCAAGTAGAATATAGAGATATATACTTCTTCATCAGTCAGCTTGAATGTACAATAATTAAAGATGTATAAAAGAAATAAAAGGAGCTAAGAAGCAAGAACTATGGTATTTGCTTCGTCTTTTCTATAGCACATTTTACTTTGTATTGTGAGCTTCAATTATCCCTGTAACTCTCAAGTTCTTTCTGGGAAAATTTCATGAAATTTGCCAAGTTTCACTGCTTTGTCAATTTGCCATAATTTTCTCCTTCAAACAAATTTTAATGTATGGTTTATCTCTTGCATTCAATAGAAATACTGAGTAAGATGTAAGCAGAGAGTTTTTCTCGAAGTACATAAAAATCTGCTGTAATAGTCTCTACACTTCTGACAGCAAGACAACCGTAAATGACAAAACAATGATGCAAAATGTGCCCAAAACTATCGAATAATGGTAGAACGAGCTGACCTGCATGGCTCCTTACCACACAGCAAAACAAAGTGCACCGTGGATTAGTATGATTTCGTCCTTGGCAATATCGGTAAAAACTGGTGGGACAAGTACATACGGCATGGGCTTGGCTGTTAAAGGGTTAAAAGCGTCAGAACACGAATACATTACTCTGCATAGTACAAGAGAGAACGGACAATATATAAGAACAGAAATTCATTCTGTCCATTCTCAACTGTACCACGTAGTGCAATTTGTTTCTGTTCAAAAACCAACTAGCCTAAATTTCAGCTCCTGCTGAGCAGGTTTCCGACTCGTGGTCCTGAACATGTACTGCAGCGGACCATTTCTTGTTCTTTCCATTCATCCTTCAGCAGTGCCCTGATAGCACACACTTGTCTGTAGTGTCAGTCCCAGGTTTGAAATCTGCTGAAGAGTTTACTTCAAAACATGTATATATGTATTTTATGTTGTAGTTGTTATGGTGACACGTGATGATCATGAACTTCCAGAGCTCCTCGAACATGTTATTGCATGTTGCTCTCAATGCTTTTCAAGCATAACCAGAAATGACTACGTAAAATATTTGTCCCGAATATGAAGTCGGACAACTGCCTTTAAGTATGGAAGCAGTTTAGTCAAATTCGTGCCATTAGCATTTGAGAAAATTGGCGCTGATTTGGCAGAAATCGGGCACAGACTGCTGTGTCATCACAGGTGATGAAAAGCATTGAAGTCCATTTTGAATATTGCGAGATGACATGAAAGTACAACGTGCAGCATCAACACAGCAACCCTGCACACTATTGCATCTTAATCCCCCTGTTTTTACCATAACAAATTTCAAGAGATGGTTACTCTGTACATGTCATGGAGATCATGCTTTCAGCAACTGACAGTGGTATGTAACTAAAAAATGGGTTTTTCATGTTTGTAACATACCAGTGGATAGTAAGAACTGTCCTAAAAGGTGATTATATGCCCTTGAGCTGCCTTTCAGGCCTCCAGAGGTTAATGGTGAGCCTCTACGCCAATAAGATACAAGGATGATGCAAGTGCAAGCAAAAAGAGGGCAAAGGTGAGAATGAGACAGGACGCAGTGCTGGTCTCACCTGAGTCCTCATCTGTTCATACCGCATGTACGTTCAGTATGCGTATGTCTTGCTGGACAAAATAATGTTTCAAGATACAAGGAGGACCTACGATGGCACCACAAATGTTGCTGGAATATACTGAAGAACTGAAGTTTGGGCTAATTGGTACAGATTTAGTGTGTGTGTCTTGGGCACCAAGCAAAACACAAAACGAGGAGGATGCCGCATTAGTGCCATTGTCCATCTATTGTCCATCCATTGTCCATTGTCCTTTTGTGTTCTGCTGGGCACCAGAGATGCCACAATGCTCTTATAACAGCTGTTGCTGAGGAAAAAAGTCGTAGTTTCGCCCGAAAGGTGAAGCATTGATTGCAATAGCAAATTAGTTGACAGCTATATGAAGCAATTAAGGATAGTAGTTTTATCGGCCGTATAAACTTGTAAACATTCACTTACTAACTACATTAACAAGCACAATGTCGTGTGCACAGGTAAACATGAAGCCATCTCGCTGTAAAAATGCTGGAGTGAGGAATTGCAGCAGCAACAGCAGTGAGTGAAATGACCCTCGTGCATCTCTCGCTTCCATGTGAATGAAACGTCGAAAGCACAGTGCATACGAAGCTACTGCTACTACACGCGCTCTGCAAACATCGCAAAACATTGTAGATCGCTTCCAAGATACGCCGTCCACACGGCCGCGCCTTAAGCAGCAGCCGCCGGAGAAGAACACACCCTCTCCCTCGCCGCACCCCTGTGCCTCGCTCACGCATGTGAGATTGAGCCACATTTGCTGGCCCACCCTTGCATGCTTTCACTTTCACATGCAGCACACAGCGCGCAGCGACGATTTTATCGCCCTTATACGGAACCTCACGGTGACGGCGAAGGCAGAAATGCACCTGGAGTGTCCATATAATTGCTATAGCAATAAAAAGAAAAATGCAAGCAGCACCATTCACTGAACAGCTGGGTCACTCTTGCATGCTTTCACTTTCACATGCAGCATACAGTGCGCAGCGACGATTTTATCGCCCTTATACGGAACCTCACGGTGAGGGCGAAGGCAGAAATGCACCTGGAGTATCCATATAATTGCTATCGCAATAAAAAGAAAAATGCAAGCAGCACCATTCACCGAACAGCTGGCTCACCCTTGCATGCTTTCACTTTCACATGCAGCACACAGCGCGCAGCGACGATTTTATCGCCCTTATACGGAACCTCACGGCGAAGGCGAAGGCAGAAATGCACCTGGAGTGTCTATATAATTGCTATAGCAATAAAAAGAAAAATGCAAGCAGCACCATTCACTGAACAGCTGGGTCACTCTTGCATGCTTTCACTTTCACATGCAGCATACAGTGCGCAGCGACGATTTTATCGCCCTTATACGGAACCTCACGGTGAGGGCGAAGGCAGAAATGCACCTGGAGTATCCATATAATTGCTATCGCAATAAAAAGAAAAATGCAAGCAGCACCATTCACTGAACAGCTGGGTCACTCTTGCATGCTTTCACTTTCACATGCAGCACACAGCGCGCAGCGACGATTTTATCGCCCTTATACGGAACCTCACGGTGACGGCGAAGGCAGAAATGCACCTGGAGTGTCCATATAATTGCTATAGCAATAAAAAGAAAAATGCAAGCAGCACCATTCACTGAACAGCTGGGTCACTCTTGCATGCTTTCACTTTCACATGCAGCATACAGTGCGCAGCGACGATTTTATCGCCCTTATACGGAACCTCACGGTGAGGGCGAAGGCAGAAATGCACCTGGAGTATCCATATAATTGCTATCGCAATAAAAAGAAAAATGCAAGCAGCACCATTCACCGAACAGCTGGCTCACCCTTGCATGCTTTCACTTTCACATGCAGCACACAGCGTGCAGCGACGATTTTATCGCCCTTATACGGAACCTCACGGCGAAGGCGAAGGCAGAAATGCACCTGGAGTGTCTATATAATTGCTATAGCAATAAAAAGAAAAATGCAAGCAGCACCATCCACTGAACAGTGAAACTTGCCTCCACATCACGCTTGCAGCTGGGTCCAAGTGTGAGCGGCACATGACTTGTCTGGGGATCCAGGCTCATGGGCATAGGGCATGCCTCGACCACAGTCTGTGGCATTGCCTATTCAACCAACAAGCAGACACTAGTGATTGAGTAATTGATTGATTGATCAATCAATCAATTTATTTGTTTGTTTGTTACCCTTGAGACCCGAAGCAAGCGTTACAGAGGGGAATGGTACAAACTTAATTGCAAGTAGCAACTCGACATATAAACAGCAGATTATAAGGCTTCTATGAATGTTGTTTCCTTTAAACATTTAAAAAAAAGATAAAAGATCAAATGAAAAATTCGTGCCACAAAACCACAGGTTTGAGGTATGGTTACATTACGCTCCCAAAATGACCAGTTAGGCTTGATCTAGTAAACGGGTTGTTATGAGGAACGCTAACCAGCAACTATGGAAAGCGGTTCCACTTGTTTATTGTTTATGGCAATAGAGAGTGATAGAATGCATTTGTGTTGCAGAAAATCGACTTATGACGATGGGCTATGACGATGGCTATGTCTTATGACGATGGGCTATGTAGGTTGGTGCATTTTTGCTGAGCTATCCATATTTCATCTTAACAGGCTTGCAAAATGTGAATGTGAAGTTGACTGTTCAAATAGCTAGTTTATGAGAAAACTTTCCCTCATAACTGTATCTTGTCAGGGGTCATTGTTTTCATAAAGTTAATAATAATGCACTGAAACTGCCATAATGGGGTATGCAAATGCAGGACATGTTTACTTAGGTGGCACTTTCTTTCTATCCCACAGGCTGGTGTGTTTTGCGACTTCGCTTTGGTTTCCATGCATAGAACACATATTGCGTAGAAAGGTAACTTTAAAACTGACTATCTAAGGGGAGCTGTACCTTCTTCTGGACTATATATACAGTCAAGCCTTGTTGTACTACAGTTGCATCAGACATTACAATAATTTCATTATATCCAATATATTCAATACACACCAGTATCAGGTAGAAGAACATTACATTTGCTTCATTATATATATTATATATATATGATATATACATTATATATATTATATTTGCTTTAGCGTCCGCGAGGACTTTTCCCTCAAAATACGAAATGCGTGAAAGCATCTAGTCGCGTTCGCTAAAGAAAAGAGAACAAACTTTGCTCTGAATTTTAGGACACTACATATTGGTCCCAAGCGCTACATGTTCGACGAAACCACACAAACAGTCAACGAAATAGCAATTCGGCCCTCACAATCAGATTAGCAATCACCTCGTCGTGAACCCTCTGGGAACCGTGCCAAAAACGCTTCTTTATCTAACCTCTCGCTCTCTGTTATATACACTAACATTCGTAGTTTTATTCCTAAGCGTGAAATTATTTCTAGCCTTGTTTCGTCATCAAGCAGCAACCTGCTTATACTAACTGAGACATGGCCACGGAGCAAGAAATATTTAGGAGTGGAAACTCCGCTGTTTGCGGCGACCAGAAAAGGTCACAAGCCCGTGGAGCTGTTATCGTGCTGGCGGCCTGGAAAGAAATTACTGCCATTGAGAGCGCGCCAGAGCCGCCTGCCCGGACGCTGCATTTTTTTTTCGCTGCGGCTTCTACGACGCGCCGCATGGCGCCGCCACTGTATACGGCCCCGTCGGCGCATACAACAATTGTGACCTTATCTGGTCTCCCGCGCTTGCTCGCGCTGACGGGAGTTTCACCTCTTAAATGTCTTACTCCGTGGACTTGGCTGAACAGTGCCATGACAGACAACGAAATAATGACTGATCTACCAAACTTTCAACTTTTTTGGAAAGAACGTAAAGATTCATGAGGAGGGGGTGCACTCATTGCCGTCAGCCAAGATTTATCATGTTCCCTAATACAAGATTCATCTGACCTCGAAATGTTGTGGCTAATCTTTCATGCAGCACCTAACACAGTTTGATTAGGCATTTGTTATAGGCCGCCACATAGTAGCCAGGATTTTTCCCGTCAGCTTATTAACATACTAAGTCAACTGTCCGTAAAGCATCCTAATTCACACATCTTCCACTTTGGCGATTTTAATTTTCCGATTATTGACTGGCATACCCAGCCCGCACCTATAGCTAACAATGGAGATACAAGGGAATTCCTAGATTTTTGCTATAACCTCAACCTTACTCAGGTAATAC
Organism: Dermacentor albipictus; assembly: GCF_038994185.2. Lineage (NCBI taxonomy): Eukaryota > Metazoa > Arthropoda > Arachnida > Ixodida > Ixodidae > Dermacentor > Dermacentor albipictus. The sequence continues at coordinate 35,093,010 of NC_091829.1, forward strand.
TTGAACCTACCCGCGTAACACAGAACTGTGCAAATATTTTAGATCTCTTATTAACCAATCACCCAGACAGCGTTCAGCCCATTACATACCTACCTGAAATAAGCGACCACAAATTAATTCACGCTAACCTTCTCCTTACGCCAAACCGGCACCGCAAATACCATAAAACCATCCGTCTTTATAACAAAGGAAATTATAATGCCATAAATAATAAACTTAACGCATTTTTTCAAGTCTCCTCGTCACGTTTTCATTCCCGCAGTGTCCAAGAAAATTGGTCACTGTTCAACGACAAACTAGAAAGTCTAACTAATAGATTCATCCCCCAAATTAGTTTTCACTCTAATTCACAAAAGCCATGGTTTACTAAAACACTGAAACATTTGGAGAACAAAAAGAAGCGTCTTTACCGGTCAGCCAGGTCTCGGGGGACGCATAGCGCATGGGTGAAATATCACGAAGCTGAACGATCATATCTCGCCGCTATTTCTGAGGCCAAGCATACCTTTTTTCACTCGGACTTGCCGAACATGCTAACTAGTAACCCCAGAAAGTTCTGGCAACTTATCAATCTGCATCACGCACCAGAAATAACCCTCACAGATGAGTCGGGCACAGTTTTCACTGGTGCTGAGTGCGCTACTATGTTTAACTCTGCCTTCTCATCCGTATTTACGAAAGAAACTGAAATACCGCCATCACTTTCAGCACCACCCTCAGTGATAAATTATGCTATGCCACCAGTTGTCTTCACATCATCTGGCATTTCGTCCCTCATTGAAACCATGAAAATTTCATCTTCATCCGGTATCGACAATATTAACCCAAAGCTTTTGAAGAATAACAAGGATATTTGTGCGCAATTTTTATGCTTACTTTTTTCACAGTCACTGTTATCAGGTCAACTACCATGCGAGTGGAAAAGCGGTAAGGTCGTTCCAGTCTTCAAATCGGGTAAAAAAAATTCACCCCTTAACTACCGTCCCATTTCCCTTACCAGCGTACCCTGCAAACTCATGGAACATGTCATCTACTCCAATGTCATGAGCTTTCTCGATTGTCACAACTTTTTTCATTCTGCGCAACACAGTTTTCGAAAAGGCTTCTCATGCGAAACACAGCTGGCCATTTTTATTCATGATTTGCAGGCTAATCTTGACTTAACGTACAGACCGATGCTATTTTTCTAGACTATGCAAAAGCATTCGACAAGGTTCCTCACAAACGCCTACTACTAAAACTTTCATATTTGAACCTTTCCTCTAATATCTTCAAATGGATAGAAGAATTCTTGACTAACCGCTCACAGTACGTCACCGTTAACAACCTCAACTCCAATCCTATCCCAGTAACGTCAGGTGTCCCGCAAGGGTCTGTCCTCGGTCCGCTTCTGTTTCTAATTTATATTAACGATTTACTAACGCATGTCTCTAGTAATATTCGCATGTTTGCCGATGATTGTGTAATTTATTGCAAGGTTAATAACGCTTCTGACCAAACATCTCTTCAAGACGACCTAAACCGCATTCAGGAATGGTGTGCCAATCGGTTAATGGAACTTAACCCTCAAAAATGCAATATCTTGTCCTTCACGCGTCGCCGTAACCCACTTCATTTCCCATACGTCATAGCTAACGTCCCTGTACAACCGGTTCTATCATACAAGTACTTAGGCATTACCTTGTGTGGCGACTTGTCCTGAAGTACACACGTTACGAACATCATTTCATCCGCTAATAAAACACTTGGATTTTTAAGACGTCATCTCTGCCAAGCCACCAAAACATGTGAAATTATTAGCGTACAAATCCCTTGTCAGACCAAAATTAGAATATGCCTCACCCATTTGGAACCCGCACCAAGCTTACCTTATAAATGCACTCGAATCAGTCCAAAACAGAGCAGCCAGATTCATCCATTCATCATATTCTTACGACATCAGTGTGTCAGCTTTGAAAGCTGAATCTGACTTATTGCCGTTATCACTTCGTCGCCGCATTGCCAGCCTTTGCTCGTTTCATAAATTTTTCCATAGTTCACTAGGTCGCGCACCCTACATTGTCCCTCCAGCCCGCATATCTCATCGCACTCGTCATCCACTTCAAGTTTCCCAACCTCGTGCCTGAACTACCACTTTTGCCACATCATTTTTTTCCCGTACTGCAGCAGACTGGAACGACCTACCCAATGACGTCGCAGCCATCACGTGCTCATCCAACTTTGCCAATAATGTTACCAGTCATGTTTCGTTGTGTTAACACTTGCTCACCAAAATATATGTACCCACCCCTTATGTAATACCCCTCGTGAGTCTTTAAGGTAATAAAATGAAATGAAATGAATTGTAATGCACAAATAACATAGACTGGACTAATAATTCCCTCAAGCCACCAAGTAATGGCTTTTCTCCTTGGCCCCTAGCATGATATGTAATTGTTGTGAAGAACAAATAAAATGAATGAATTAATCAATATCTGTTTGTTATATTGAAGTTTGACTGTACAAAGATATTTACATAGTTTCATGCGTGAGTAAAGCCATGCTAATATTAATGAGACGATCAAGTTGCTTTGGGTAAGTCCCAACTTCAGTACTTTCACATGCATTGTGTCTATCATTCTTGTTGCATGAGTGAGAAAAAAAATAGCAAATAAAAACAGTTGCTGAGAACAGTGGAGGCTCCTGACAAGTTTGTCGCATGCTCAAATTTTGTTCTTCATGATAAAAATATGACTGCAATTTTCTGAGCACTTTTAATACCACAAATTATCATGTTGGGTCAACATGTCCCATTGCTGGCATGTTGCAAAATGTTGGCATTAGGTGCTGATATCCATCATGTTCACATGTTTTTGCAAAACCCATAAACAACTGCATGAACCGGTGCATTTAACCTCGGCATAAAGTGAAATTGCAAATAGGAAAGAACTAATAAGAACAGTTGTCATGCGTAATTATGTGACTGCGCTGTGTGCAATCGCTGTGTAAGCTGTTCATAAGCTTGGCACAGTTCTATAGGTACATTTTTAAGCCTGAACAAAGCCACTGTTACAAATTCAGCTATAAATCTGAAAATGCAACTATGCATTCTAGTTGTTTTTGACTTGTTAGTGTTTGAATATATGCTGATAGTGCATTAGAGATCTTCAACTGCACTGCACTGCATATCAGAGACCGACGATACAACCTTCAAATCTCTACAGCATACTTAATTCTTATAGTTTCAAAAGCTCTCAACAACTTGCCAAAGTTTCACATAGACCACACTCACAAATGATTTGAGAAATAAAATAACTATTATTAAAACGCATTTATGTCAAGGTTACTATAACGACATTTTCACTTAATGTGCCATATTCATGCAGACTGCCAAGTATTGGGAATTGCATGTGCATTCAATTCCTACCAAGACAATGCTACAGTCATCACTTGCCTCTGGGGGTAGCAGTGACCAGTTTGGCTCTGGTATGGTCGGAGTAAAGTCGTACACTTCACTCCAGTGGTTGTTGAATGGACTGAGCCGGGCCTTCTTTAGCTGCTCTGGAGGAGCAAATCATTGTGTTATATCATGTCATTTTGTTTCAAGTATCACAGATTGCAAACATTGCAGAAGACTTCAATGTAACACATTTCGATTCCTAGGCAGAGGTTAGTTGAGGCCGATTTACTTTACACACAAAATTGCAATACAGTAGTATACAAATTGCATTGATTATGTACAAATTGAAAACGGGTTGTATTGGGCTGCCTATAAGAAAACTGCGGAGCAGTGCTGTGCAGTAGCTTTCCTTTTTCCCAATACCAGTGAAAGTTAGGATTGTACTTCGCTTCACACAGATGATGCCAAAGTGCACAGGACAATGCTGGCAGGACCAGCATCGTCCTGTGCGCTTCTTGCCTCTGTGTGAGCATCTAATTCGCTGGTTTGATTCCTTGTTCACAATGTGCATGCATTCCACTATGATTTATTTGGTGATCAGCAGACTTGCCTGGGAACTGTTCGTATGCCAGCGTCAGACAACCAAATCGCATCTCGGAGCAGGACTCTATGGATGGCTGAGTGGAGCAACAGAGCCAAGAATCGATGGCAAAGCAGTCGCGGGCCCGCAGCTGTTGACACGCAGACGCAAGTCGCACATTGTTACAGTTGCGCAGGAACACACTGCACATACAGCAAACACACGCCAGCGAATTATGTACCGACTAGCACAAGGGATTGCAGGTCTTTTAGACCTTACCTTCCCTGCGTCGGGCCAAGGACAATGTTGCAGTTAGTGCAGTCATCAATCGTCACAGAGTTGATGTGATCCAGTACATAGAGGCTGGCGTTCTGTGTGAAAGTTTATCTTGGGATATAATAAAACGGTATTCAGAACTCAGGTTATAGTCTATGTTGTTGGAACTGCCAGTAGGCCACATATGGCAGCATTTATCTCCAGGAGTGCTCTGGAATATGTGAACAATGCAAAAAAACAAACTGGACACAAGTGGCTACCGTGCGCAAGACAAGCATGCATGGAAGGCAGTTGGCCCAGAAGGATATTATGGTTCTTCTACATAGTTGACTACCCTGACTAAGCTGATTTGATTTTTTTTAGACCTACGAGACTAACAGTATTATTGCCTTCTTTTTCTTTCATGTCTTTTAATTATACACACCTTTAATATTCACACATCCCATATCATGCGTAAGGCAGTGTCCATATTGAGATATACTGCACTGAAGCATGCATTCAAGCATGGTGTCTAATGGAAAGAGCAGAATAATACGATATTAAAATATGCATTTTATGAGACTCACACTAACGAATTTTTCAATTTAACGAATCGCTTATATAGAGCGCACCTGCTAGGTGGCAGTTTCAAGGATTCTAGGTTAATGACTTTATTCTAAGCTGTCGACGGCGGACATTATAGGTGGCACGTGGATGCGATTGTGATGGTACGTGTTTGAACCAGGTTTATACCAAAAAGTGCAACAAAGTTGCATGTCTTATGAAGTGAATGACCGGGATGACACATGATGCAATATATCACGTGCCGGGGCACGTGGAAATGCAGAGCAATAACTAAACAAACGGAAAAATACAACCCGATGAGCCCCATGAAATAATATATACATGCTGCTACAATACAATACAATATACATGCTGCTATTGTTTTCTGCAGATGACTCGCTTTTCGCTAGCATTTGTGTGCAATCGAGCACGCCTATTTGTATTACTCAACGTGCGAACCGGGAACGTAAACGAGCATACGTGGCAATTTCGTATGACGAACTGCTGTCCGTTGACGTTTCCTGGACATCTTGTGACAGTTGTGTCAATTGCATTTTCCACCGTGTAGTTCGCGGCATCCACTCTCGGTTTGGTATCCCTGAAAAATATGCGAGCGTTTTTCTTGAAACAGGCTATAACGAAAACTCAAACAGACTTAATTTACTCACCACGAATACGTTTTTGATTGATCGTGTTCTCTCGGATGCGCACTTCCTGCCGAAAATAGCATCAGCTTGCGTTGGACTGCACCCATGATATATGATTTGCGTATGTAATGGCGTGAATGGCACAAGCTAGCCGCTGGATTTAGTTACGCGCGTGCAAAAGCCCTCCCATGTTTTCGGCGATGTTGTCCATTCAAAGCACGCCGTTGCTAAGCGACGTTACAGCCGTGCGGGAGCAGAACCGAAATAAAGCAATAGTGCTTGTTTCAGAACTAATCCGACATCAACACGCTATTTCGTACGTTGATTACGTCTCAGTGAGCAAGCAAGGTTGCTACAAAATTTGGTGATAATGTTTTAGGGGCTCTCTGATGAATCGCTAGCGATTGAGGGAGAAAGTCCCAATTCAAATTTCGCGGCATTTTACTTCATATAATAAAAAGCGTTGCATCGTTTTTGAACACTTCTTTAATGCATTTTGACGTGCTATGAATGCTGTTGGAAAAACTGAAATCTATTACAAAGTCTTCCTCAAAACTACAATTTTCAGTGTATTTTCGAAACTAAACGCTACCGCCGCTGACTCGCTTGCATTTTCGTTTGCCTGTGCGGTTTGTATGGGCGCGTGCGACTGCATGTAAACGATCGTATTTGCGTGTTATTTGCACAGGAATTCCCGCTGTAATGTGATCCCACAAGGTAATACCACGCACTTACTTATTCCCGTCTCGCGCTGTGTTGAGTGTTTCTGTCGCAACCTTATTCCCCGAAATCATTGTTCCGCTTTTAGCGCCTGAGCGGGTCACACGACGATGGGTGCGCTGCGGGTCTGTTTGTAATAGCTAGTTTAGTGCGTCGCTCTTACTAAATCATGTTTACCGTTCACTCGTGACTGCCGAAGAAGGAGCACTCGCGGGCTGTCACGTTGACACGCTGCACAGAACGCGGCATGACCGTTATTGACAGCGTGATCTTTGCGCTTTCACATATTCGTAGCATTGCACCGTGGTTTCGCTCTGCGTGGTGCGATCTGTTGACGGCGGTCATGGAGCTGGAACGTCGGGTGTCCGCGACGGGCGGTACACCCTTGAAGCCGAGTATGGACATGAGACAGCTCTTCGTCGACAACATCGCGGTAGAAGGTGACATGTTATGGTAAGCTTGCGTATTTGTTACAAAAAGTTACCATAGTTGAGCGCAATGAGTTTCATTTTGGCAATATGTTTGAAGCAACCGACTTGACAGGACGCATGTGGCGGTATGCGCTTCTCGTGTTTCTCTTCACAATTTTCTTTTGCTTCAGTAAACTGATAGACTTCAACCATTGCAAGTTAAGTCAGCCAATTTTTAATCAATGGGAGGTTACTGTCCTTTCTTTAATTACGTAAAATGTGTGTCAGCGCTTTTGATGCACTGACACCTAAATGAATGGGCTTTTTATGTTTCAAAAATGCAACTTGAAATTTCGCTAAACGTTCACCTGCAAGGTATTGTGTGGACTCAGTGTGCAAACTTTAAAACAGGCAGTGGTAGTCAGAGTGCGTTGGTTTTGTGCCAAGTTGGGTTCAACACTGCAGAAAGTAGCAACAAAATAACTGGGCACTACAGAGCAAAAAGCGACATTACAGAGAGTTCTGTCTTGTTTTTTGTTCAGCATAGTTGTAAAACTGTACTATACTGAGTAATGTGACACCAATCACTCAGCAGAGAGTTTTATTTTTATCGAAAATAACTTGGAAGCTTGTGTACTTTTCACTGGCCTTGTAGACATGCCTTGTACAATGGTTCATTGCATCTTTTAGTTTTCTTATCACAATTGCCATTTGCGGCGTCAGCGTACATGCATGCGTATCGTCATGATTTACGGACGCTAAAATCGATGAGACACAGAGACACACGCAAGATTTTCGCTTGTCTTTTGTAAGGAAACGTGATCAAAGCATATACAGCCCAACTTTGTAGTCCAATAGAATGATTTCACCACGTTCAAAGAAAACGCACAATGGGCCCTGCGACGCCATGACACTACTTGTCGCCATTTTCTTTCTGTACTCTGGCTTGAAACAACGTTATGGGGAATGCCATGAAGAATGTCATTATAGATTTTTTAGAGAACCTGGGAGTGGGAGGGTGCTTCTTCAATCCCACTCCTATTGTGGAATCTTTTTATTCTCACCTCCCTGCCTTCTGCTCTTGAAGGCAAAGCGGGGTTGTCATAGTACAAACACAATTATGCTATCTTACCATAATTGTCCTTCAGCCATCTTAAGACCAGCCGGCATACTTTGCAGCAGTGGTTATGTAGTGAAACGCATGCTGAAATCAGTTTACTCTATTTGCATTTGTTTTTGCAGTTACGATGCCGGGTCTGAGGGCCACCCCGGTTTGTATGTTGGCGTGGAACCAGCAAGCCCATCACGAGCCTACTTTGAGGTGGAGCTTCTTGGCATGGGAGTGGCCGACCTGGTGTTCGGATTTCTCTGTCCCTCTGGTGCTGGAATTCACCAGTGGGACTCCGCACTGTCGCTTGCTTGCCGAGTCAGCGAGGGCAGGTGATTAATAGTTTTCTAATCAGTCAATCAACGTCCCTGTACACACTCATCATTGTAGGGTTAATTTTATGGTCGCTCAGAGCATGCAGTGTTTGCTGCAGTGATCGTTGAATTTCTCAGCACTATACAAAAGTCATATTGTATTTAAAGCAGAATTATAGATGACACAATGCTACTACTATAATGAGAAGGTAGTGCTGTGTTTTTTTTTCTACCTGCGCTGTGTTAGATGTTCAAAATGCATCCTAACAAACTTTTCCACCTCACCACCTTGCTTCAGCTAGAATTATTGGTGGTCCTAGTAAGAGCCTTCACATAATTTAGACACGGACATATGATTCCAGGTGTTTAAATTGCTACAAGTTGACTCTAATAATTATAACATGGTATTAATAATAAGTATCTTGTGTTCCAAAGTCACAGCTTCGGCATGAGTGAATCTGTAGTATGGGACATAGGATTAATTATGACCACCTGTAGTTTCTTTATTACACCCTGAAGTGTCAGTCACTTATTTGAATAAAAGGTCGAATTTCAGTGCAACGAAATTTCGATATAACAAAGCAAATTGCTGATTTTACCTATTTCGTTATATTGAGGTTTAGCTGTGGTTCTCCAAGCTTGCCAAGTTCAGTATTTGACTCTCTTAGAATGCGATGTAGTCCATCTTAATCGATAAAAAGTTAACTAGGCCCGAGCAGACTCAGTCAAAATCCACGTCACAGCAAGTGGGCGTGGTAACTTCGAGGTGGCATTGTCAGTCATCTTTCGTATTTGCATTTTTTCTGGCTTACCGAGCGTCTTATAACAGGAAGAGTGACTTTTCTACTGTGCTTTTAAAGATCCTCAGGTGGTCAGAATTAATCCTGAGTCCTCCACTGTGGTGCCGCTTATAGCCCCATTGTTGCTTCGGGATGTTGAGTCCAATTGATCACTCATAATGCATTCCCCTTCTCCCCATTCCTCTCCCGTTCGTAGAATAGGGTGGAACTTCTCTCCGGGAAGTTGACTCATATTTTGTCTGTTGGTTGTATGATGTTTTACCTAAATGAGTGTGACTACATGTTTTGCAGGCTATCAGAATGTGAAAACTACATGCCTGGAGTGCCGTGCGAACCCGGTGACAGAGTTGGCTGCGGCCTTTCTTTTGACCCTAAGGTTCGGTTCCGCAACTGGGGCACCGTCGTCACTTTCTTTGTCACTCATAACGGCAAAGAGGTGAGTCCCATTGATGTGAAAATATTAACTCTTGTGGACCAATAATTCCTGTGGGAATCGTAATGTCCTGCAGGAAATATTTGAGATCGAGAGAAACAAACAACCATTTTTGTAAATTTGAGTGTCAGCAATGGTTGTTTGCAATTACATAATTTGTCAACGTCATGCTGTACACAAATATGGCACTCACTGATATTTCACAATTGTCCATGCATCACATCACGCTGCAGTTAGGTCTCTGCGTTCTATTTTTGCAGCCTACTGTGTACCCACCAACTGTTCGAAAGTTTTCGTAATCTTTATGGATTTGAGCTCGTTTTATGATTTTACTAATTTTATGTGAGTTTACTAACAATAAATTTTCTTAGCAAACAGATTTGCTTGTCAATCCTAAAAGAGTTTGTTGGAAGTCTTCTAACGGTGAAAAGATGCAAGAGGGGTATCTGTTTGGAATAGGTTTATTCAGACAAGTTGTGGAAGCAGAAAAAATCGGCAACAGCAGGAAAAGTAGTGATTTAAAAGCATTATGTCACTTACTGTATCTATTCGAATCTAGGCCGATAGTTTCTTTTCAAATAATCATATACCAAACTCTAGAGTCAGCTTAGATCCGAAGATTTGAGAAAAAAAGTGCCAGTTTTTAATTGAAATTGATAAATATGGTGCATTGCTAGTGCCATCTACAAAAGTCAATATCGCAGACTCTACTAGCCATGTCAGTAGCCAACTGAAATTCACGAGCGACGTCGTCATTTTGACCTATGTTGTATCAGCGTGCGGTGTGGTGTTAACAGAATACTGTAAAACCGCCTTAATTTGGATTCTACGGGACCAAAAAAAATGTCCGAATTAACCAAATGTCGAATAATTGAGGGCATCAAGAAAGCAATTAAGAAATGCTTACTACATCAACATGCTTTTATTTACGGAATGAATCGGCAAATCCTATTTCTATTTTGCACAAGACCAGTGCGGAAGCTGCAGCTCTCGTCATCTCGTGATTAATCTGAGACACATTTTTCACTACTGCACGCACATCCACATTATTTTTTCACCAGGTCGCCGCCTATCGCGATGTAGACTTATCCTAGACAGCTTTGCATTGGGTAAAGACGAAACCACGGCCACTGTTGATGCAATCATGGACGGCGACCTTGCAGTTCTGAAGGCTGGTGCGCGCACTGCGTCAAAACTAAACCACCGTTTGCTGCAACTGCTCACAAAATCGCGGTCGCTGTCGGCGCGATCATGGATAGTGACTACACAGCTGTGAAGGCACGCGGCCGACGTGTGCACCGAGTCAAAGCAAAACTACAGTCGAACCTCGATATATCGAACAGCGCGGTGATCGCAAAATAGTTCGATATAGCCAGAATTCGATATATAAAATCACGTAGAAAACGCGTCAAAAACTAGCACAAATCAATCAATGAACCAATCGTGGCGCAATAGATACTCACATGAAGCTTCAAACAAAGTATTTATTTAGTTCGCTGAAAGTACTGAAGCAGCGTAGCCTGCTTCATATTGGCAACCGCGTGCTTGACCACGGCGTCCTCAACATAGGCCAAACGGTCCACAAGAGACGGTCTAATGCCTTCTATTGCGCCTCAGTAGCGGCGTACAACGGCCAAAGCAGCTACAGCCGCAGTTGCAGTCGGGAGCGGGGCAACATCAGCGCTTGCTGGATCAGCCTCGGCAGCGTCTTCGTTTGGCCGCTCAGCAGTCACTTCTGCCGCGATCTCACGTCTGTTAACTCCGCCACTGTTCCGGAGCTGTCGTCACCTCCAACGAAGTCCTCAATGCACATGCTGTGTGGCTCAGCACCGACAAAGCGCTCCAACTGGCTCCACGGCCGCCTCGATCACGCGCGCACGGCGGGGGCACGGGCGCGCGTGATTGAGGCGGCCGGGCTCCAAGCCGCCGCGTGTGTACGCCGCTACGTTCAAATGGCGCCCTCGGCGCAACCGATGTGGGAGCTGTCGTACGCAGCAGTCTGGAACGCCCATCGCGCCGCCGCTATCTTCGAGAGTGTTGCGGGAAAGCTCGCCTCCTGTCAACAGAGCGCACTTGGTCTGGGGCGGCGGAGTTCGATATATCCATTTTACATCCGGCACCGTTCGAAATAAAAAATTTAAAATGCATGCGATTTTCCACGTGATATAGAAAGTGTTCGATATACGCAATAATTCGATATATCCGTGTTCGATATATCGAGGTTTGACTGTACTGCCACAACCGCTGCGTACGAAACCGCAGCCACTATTGATGCGATCATGGATGGCAACTATGCAGCCATGAAGGCATGCAGCCAACACGATGCTATGCGCAGTGTTAAACGCAAGAATAAAGGCACAAATAGGAACAAAGTGTTCTGGTGTTGCTGAGATCCACGTACAATTTCCTCTGATGACTATGGCGACGTGAACTCCGTCGCTTCGTTTCGGTGGACTCTAATGCCGTTTTTGATCTTTTGCATCACGCATTTGCGGCACTCCATGCTCGCCGAGTCCCAAGAGTTGTCTTAATTAACCGACGTGTTGGAATTAGCAAGAATTTCATTGCAATATATAATGCATGTGCCTGCCGTGATCACAGGATGAATCCGAATTACCGGTTTTTGGAATTAACGAAGGTCGAATGAATAAGGTTTTACTTGGCAACAAACAGGCGATGCCACTATAGTGGCGCTTTCAAACAAAATGTTGTGCTATACGCAGAGGCATCATCAAACGTTCCAAGCCAGGTGGTACTTTAGCATCGATGAGAAGAAAAAAAAAGTCACAGTTTCACCCGAAAGGCGAAGCATCAATTATGATAGCAAATTAGTGGACAGGTAGTTGTACAAGGTGAGGATAGTAGTTCTATTGGCCATATAAACTTGTAAACATAGGCATACTAACTAAATTGTCAAGCATGGTGTCACATGCACACAAGCAAACATGAACACATCTAACTCGATGACCGCAGAAACTCGCTGTCAGAATGCTGGAGTGAGTAAGTGCGGCAGCAGCAATGGGCGAATTGACCTTCGTGCTGTGTCTCGTATGAAGACAAACTAAGCCATGAAAACACAGCGCATGGCTGGACTTTTTCCCTGTTGCAGGCGACTTTCAAAATACAGTGGCCTGAGCAGGCACGCCCGATCGCCCGGAGTAAAATGTGCCCCCACCCCCCCACCTCTTCCAATTCCTCTCCAGATCCTTGCGCACAACAGAATACGGCGTGCTTCCTCTCTGCTTCTCACGTTTGCGTGCATGAGATTGAGCTTGGCATTGGCATGTTCATGTTCAATAAATGCCATTTTCATTTTGTGAACGCTGTTCTCCTTTTTTTGTTCGGCCTACATTCAAGCTAAATATTTTCCTTCTCCTTTTCTGGCTTCGGACTTTCCGCAGTCTGCTTACAATTGGGGCCGGCCGAAAGTCGAGTAAATATGGTATCCATCTTTGCTGTTCTAAGTTGACTGCTGCTTGTAAGTTCATTGCAAGCTTTAAAGGAATATTTGCTATCCCTTGCATTATTTTTGGTGAAACATGACGTAACGTTCATAATATCGTAGAATAGGGCCAAATGTGTAAACTTTGCGAAAAATTTGGCAGAGTTGGCTGGTATGCATTAGTATCCCTTGTTGGGGTCCGCTTTGCATGAGGCTGGGGCTAAAGGCAAGCTCCAGATCTAGCAACGCACTGTTGTTCTGCAGTACTCCCCAACCCGTAGTGTGTGTAATCACAGCTATGTTGGGTTTGGATGAATAAGGCAAGCAGCAGTGTTAGCTCTAACAATGTTTATTGCTCCAAACAATAAGTAAAACACTTGCAGAGGGAGAGTCCACTGTGTAATAGGTAATAAGCTTGCCTCCTTGCGCGTGATCGTGGGACAGCGAGGTCACTCATGGGTCAGGTTTGGATCGGGGCACCATACAGCGAGGGTGTCTCCACTGGTAACACCCTTTTATACCTTTCCAACATGTGAACGTTACGACATGAGTACACAGAAGGAAATGGGCGTATGGTCTACCCACAGCCTATAAACAAATATTCAGGAAAGCTATTCTATCTGAAGCTGGTAAATTTTTCAAGTGTTCTAGTGAATTGTTGACATGTTCCTTTATTTGGATGGTTTTTCCTTAACAGCTTTTGTGATATTTGCACTTAATGGGGAAGAATGTTTACAGGTGGCAAGGTCCACTTCCCTGGTGTCTGGGCGTCTGCATCCTGCCATAGTGCTGCGTGATCCGGGACATCAAGTTCGGCTACTGGGTGAGGGGCGACCCGCTTCGTCCTCACTCACCGAGGATGCCCTCATGTGCGTCGACTCAAACGAGGAAGAGTGGCTACGGCTACATGACGTCCATCTCAATGGACCTGTGAGTTAAATGGCTGCATAACATCTCTGTACTTATTACAGGTGTTTGAGTAGTGAAATTTTCGGATTTACTTACATGTTTACCTGATTCTAATGTGCCTCCGAATCTAATGCGCACTCAGTTTTTGAAGGTAATAATGGGCACCCAAATCTAACACACGCTTGGTTTATGATGGGATAATAAGTAACATGCCACTGATATTAGCAACCATAAAAAGACGAAACCTGCAGAATTTGCCTTCACATGCATTTATTCTTACTTAAAGGGACACTAAAGGCATATACTAAGTCGACGTGGATGTTTAAATACCAATCTAGAAACCTCGCAATGCTTGTTTCGTGCCAAGAAAATACTTGGATTACGAGAAAATTGCATCTGAAGAGTCCGAATACCTTTTTCTAAATTAAAATCTTCTGCACCAAACCGGTGGAGTGGTGACGTTGCGTACGCCATCACCACCCCTTGTTGTCGTTGGTGAGTAAAATGGTGTCCAGCAGACGGTGGTACCAAGCCAAGACGGAGCTGTTGATTTGCCACTGCAGCTGCTTTTTGGTCAAGTGACGTAGACCATTCGGCGTTTAAGACGGATTATTCAGACAGCTTTGCCACGCTGCCACTTGAAGTAGTTTTCTTTCTTTACGTCTACTTTGCTGTCACTTTACCTCCCTCGCCCCTCTCTCCCCAGCATAGGGTAGCAAACCGGATCTTCCCATTTGGTTAACCGCCCTACTTTTCCCCTTTCCTCTGTCTCTCTCTTTCAAGTGGCGTCAACTTGACCCTCGATGTCTGTGCCAGTGAGGGCTGTGATAAAGTGTAGGAAGCCCTGGAGAAAACCGCAATCATTCGCCTATCAAAATGCAGCCGACCGACATCTCACTTGATAAGAGTAGGCATTCTGGTGCAACTGCCAATCACACTTTCTTGACAGTGGTCAAAATATGGACGACCAGGTTGGAGGCAAGCGTGTGTGCATGCAACAGCAATGCGTTCAGAGTCTCTTTTGGCTACTTCTGGAATAAAGTCGCCTATTTTCTGGCAAATTGAATATTTCACCATATTGCATTTGGAAGGGAACGAAAGCCCAACCTACCAACTTTATGGGCTTCTTCATGTGGGAAAAGAGAAGCCCAGTGCACAAAAACAGACACAAATTTGTGACGTTGCGTAAATATTATTGGCGCCACAATTTGGGGGTGAAATTCAACATGGTCGTTTCGATGGTAATTTTCGTCCCTTATGAGTTGATTTTTCCACCACCGAAATGCAGAGAGCTTTTCAAGAGAGTAGTTTACCACTGTAGTCTGAATTCGTGAGCTCTTTATTATCCCTATACAGTTGGAAGTATTTGCATACATGTGTACTGCAATTCTGCTAAAATTGCTCTGCAGGTATTGGAGTATTCGGGCCGCGGTACCAGCATGGTGGACGTCGGCCTGGCACAGACACGCTGTCCACTCAGCACCACGAACCACTACTTTGAGCTAGAAATTCTCGACCCTGGTGAAAAGTGCTGCATCGCCATTGGCCTTGCCCATAGGGTACTTGTGAACCTTTCTCTTTTATGTATATAACTCGCTCAGATTTCACACTCGAACTAAGGTCGCTGACTGATCATTTGGGCTTGTGGGTACCACCTCAAAGTCGTAGAACAGTTGAACCCTGCAATATTTAAAGCAGTGAGGAAAGTGAGAAAATTTGCTTTTGCTTGAATATTGCTATTGCAAAATGAGACAGCAAAGACAGGAGGAATGTGTTGCAAAACGAAAGTTTCCTGTCGAACTTTCATGTGCCTACTTTGGTTCGGAACTATCCAGAACTGCACTGCTGACAGCCTGAGATTCACCCCATGGATCAGTCGGTGATAGCGGCACTGCGTCGATCGCAGTTGCAGTGAGTGATTTTCTTGGTCGATCACTTTAGCAAGATTTCCCATGGCTATCAGTTCCTCATCAACAGTAATGGCCGAACCGTTAGCATCAGATGCCACACGCAGACGTGGTAGCAGTGCTCCTACTTTAGTTATTGTGTCGCTCATGAGCTGGAGGTTGCAGAGGAGAGGCCCTGGCACCCCCCTCATTTCCCGTGCACTTTGATGAGCCCCCATCTCTTCCCCTGCCAGATGCTACCTTGGATCCCCCTCTGCTCTCATGTGGCTACCATGTTTAGCTGATGCGCAAATTTTTAGGGAAAATTTACATGATAGCCAAGAAGACGGCTATGAAGGCAAGTACAATTATTTTTCCTTTTGAAGCAAACAAACTTAAATCCCATAATGTGTTTTCGAACTTCAAGTACAACATTATGCAGCCCCAAATGCATAATAGGTTGCCCGAGGAAGTGGTGTGGAGCCACACACTGACGGCCTTTTCTAAATGAATCATTAATTCGTCCATCTTTTTGTTCTCATTACTGCAAATGTGCTGTGTGTAGCCATTTAGGTGATTCATTGCGACACTTTTAGCAAGTCTGTGTATACGCACAACGTCGGAAAGAAGAAAAGGGGAGCAGTTTCACAGCATTCTGGTAAGACTAGTAGGGTCCCCCAAGGCCAGAAAGTTTGATAACCCGCTGACTATAGAAGGTGGGCATTTGTATGCACAATATCTCCTTGTGTTGCAACTAAGTTCGTGTGCCAAATCCTGATGCTGTTTTTTGAGAGATGAGCAAGGCACAACTTGAGCTGCTTGTCTCTCACAGCACAGTGAGTTGAAATCGTGCTAGTTAAGTCTGAAATTGCATGTTTGTTTGGAACTCTTTTTTACGAGTCTCTCCTTCTTGGAATAAAAAATGCACAGCAGGAGGTTTCGGACCGCCTGCTAAATTTGAAATGCTTGCTGATGTGAGGCTTGGTTGACTGCGTTCTTGTGCAGGACTATCCCAGGCACAGGCACCCTGGCTGGAATGAAGGGTCCATCGCCTACCATGCAGGTGAGCTGTGCTTGACTTTGGAAGGACACAGCATACTTTTCTGTAGTCTGCTTCTGCCCTGTGCTGCTGGCCTGCGTTAATTGAACCTGCCCCGATGACTCGGTGGCTATGGCATTCTACTGCTAAGTAGAGGGTCTCAGGTACGACTGTAAGTCATGGGAATTTAACACAAAATGCAAAAAAAAAAATGCTTGGGAGCACAGAACACAAGAACACTTGCGTAGTTCAAATAAGATGAAATTTAAGTCGAGACATGGGTTTGTAAAATATTTTTTTCCCTTTCGGGCCAAATTTGATAAAAGCTGGTATGCTTGTTCAGTTTCTTCCTCCCATTCTAAAAATGCAATTATTTGTTTGTTTACTTGTTCGTTTATTGTACGTTCACTTTTTCATTACATAATTTTTTAAAATTTCCTTTTGTATTTAGAACAGTGGAAAAACAACCATTACACAAGAATATACAAATGACGCGTGGATAAATACTAAAATGTATGAAACCATGTCACACACTTTTATTATTATTATTTCTTATTTCTTATTCTTATTATTAGTCATTATTTCTTATTTTATAGCACGCTCAACAACTTCAATATTTATTTATTTATTTATTTATTTATTTATTTATTTATTTAAGATATATACTGCAGTCCAAAGATCAAGCAGGTAGGTAGGGAACATGGCCATGCTGTGGTCACACAAAAGGCGAACTTTAAAAACTCTTAAAGCAAAAAGGTTTTTTTAGATCTGCTCGTTATATTCCGTGCTCCAGATGTTTAGCTTCATGCTGCAAAAAGAATTATCACTGTTTCTGTGATGGGTACTGATAGTAAAATGTTTGCTGAGTGTGCAAAATTAGTATTTTGAGAAAATAAAGAAAACAAACAAGTGTCACATCGAATAAAGAACAGTCAGAAATATGTACAGGTACACCCACACGCTCACACAAAACTTTTCCAGGCTCCTGGGGCATAGTCAGTTCGGGTATGAGCAGACTTGTGTCCAGATGCAGCTGACCGGGGCCAGTCTTTTCCATTCGCACTACTTGCAATAATATTTACATCCTTAGACTGTTAGTAGCACCAGGGATATAACCAGTCTGCCCACAGCTACCTGAATACCATTAAAAAAAAATTACCCTATTTTTGCACACATAACCTTCACCAAAAATTTTGAAAATTCAGTAGTAAAGTCGGAGGTGTGGGTTATATGCAAATTTGACCTTAAAGGTGTGGCTTCACGGCAGTGCGGTGCATGCTGCCATGAAGCCATACCTCAAGGCAAGGTTCCTCACCATTCAAAGTTTCCATATCTTCTAGAGAACCCCACCCTCTCCGCACCCCTGCATATTGATTGCGATTTGATCGTGTGGATTGCTTACCACGTGATGATATGTCAAGGGTTCCCACAGCGCTTTCTCGCTCCACATGAAGCACTCTATGGTACAACCAAACCGTGTTCTCCGTCGTCTGCGCCGTCATCCTGTGTTGTGTGAATGTTGGCTCCGAAGTGATCTGATTCATGTCACGTCAACTGTCTGATTCATTTGCGATCACGTTCGTCGTGTGAATCCAGCTTTATCAGCATAGCCGAAGATAGGGGGGTGCAGAGTCGCTGGCTGAAGATACAACGTGGACGAGTCGTCCATCCGTGAATGAAGACTGTTTTTGCAGAGATTTGAGAGTTCTGTATGCAGTTATTTCCATAAGCCGTACGCACTTTTTTTTTCTGGGCTGTTGTAATTTGGAGTGCGAGCTATAAGTGGTGGCGAGTTGCACATAAAAAAAATATACGATATTTTCTCCCAATTTCCAAGCGTGTCCACACCACAAGATTGATACTCTGCTCTGAATTTTACCGTAACACTGCATTACAGCATATAATTGCCCTGGTGTTGCTTCAAAACATTAAATTCAAGATTCAAAACATTAAATTCAAACATTAAATTCAAGCCCAATCAATCAATCATTCAGTTCAATTTCATTTGGCTGATATTCAAGTCAAACAGTGGGCTAAAGTTTGCGACAATGTCAAACTTGACACAGTAGCTTGGTCAGCGTTGTCTTCGCCATTTGTTAAGCCAGTCTTCAAGTCCTGCTTCCATTTCATTTGTAAGCCCAGCTCTTGCCTGTCCGTGATTGTACAGATGCGGCTGTTGACTTTTGATGTGCAGAAGAGGTTCACTTACAAAGCTGTCAGTTCCCTTTTGTGCATCGGCATTGAATCGTGATTTTAACTGCCTGATTTTCCGCATGCCGGCATGCTGTTCTCTGGTCCATCCTCCATCCTGCTGTGCCTCTCTCAGGCACAGCATGTGAGCAGATTGCACCCAAGGAAGGTAGAGTAACAAGGTGAAGTGAGCACTGTGGTGAGGCATTGGTAGTTTGCAGCCACATAATGGCATCCACCCAGGACAACCAGATCAGCAGAGAATGATGGTCAACTTTCTTTTGTGGTATCCAAGCGCTCTGATTTGTATCTACTAATGCTTTTGTGCGGCTTAGAACAAACTAGTTTATTTCTCCTATTTTTTTTTGCTTACCAACAATCATCATGTGTGAGCGATTAAGCAATTGTTCGCATTCTCTCTGTCAAATCTGTCCAACCCTTAGAAAAGTCATTTTATTTCTGACTATCTGCCAGCAAGCAGAATTTGATTGATTCATCTGCACATCCAGTAGTGTCATCTCTTTGCTGCTGACAGTAGCACCTCCTTCCTTCAAATTTTATATAAATTCAGAAATATTTGTTCGTAATGAAACACTTCTACTGCACTGTCCACAAACTCCTTGGTAGATGCCAATATCGGATACATATCTCCAACCAAAAAAGCATCACTAAACACTGTTTGTCTTCTGTGCAAATCACAACTGAGGCAGCCACCTTTTTTACTCATTGCAACTGCAGCTGAACGGACGTAGCATGTTCAAATCTGCACAGTCGCAACAAGATAGGGAGTGATGTCATACGAAACACGCATGTAAGACAGTGGTCGACAGAAGGTTCTAGACGTCGGAAGTGCAGATAATTTTGGTAACACCATCATCATCCGGTTTATGTCCACTGCTAAATGAAGGCCTTTCACAGTGTTCTCCAATTATGAATTAATGAATGCTTTATTTAAGCTTCTTGCACAGGGCATGCACAAAAACGGGTTGACAAGAAAAAAAGCAGTCTTCAATTACTCCTGTCTTGCGCCAGCTGACCCCATCTTGGGCCTACAAATTTCCTCATTTCATCACACCGTCTGGTTCTCTGGTACCCTTGGCTGTGCTTCACTTCTGTTGGCAACCATCTGTAACCTTAATAAACTACCAGTTATCCACCCTACGCATTACATGACCTGCCCAGCTCCATTTCTCAAAGCGAAGCTTGCTTTGCCTCTTCCTTCAACTTTCCCACTGCTGTTGTGGCTGCCGCTGTCTGGCACACGACGTCGGGGGGTGGGTTAGAGCGTGTGTACACATGACAGGAGCGAGTCAGAGAGGAAAGGCAACGCGAGAAACTTGTTTGGACCCCGTGCGTCGAATGTGCACGATGCCCTCTGGAGCTCCCTGGGCATCTCCACATTAGCCTCCTGACAACTGTAATTATCCATGTAATAACCCTTCAAAAGCATTGCTGAAACTGCAGCGCTTCCCTTTCTACCAACATGCGAGTCTAGAGGAGACATAGAGAGAACTGTAGAGGGGAGGGAGGAGAAGAGGCAGTTCCCATAAAGAGGGGGGTGGAGGCAAAAGGAAAGCCCACTACTATATGACAGCGGTTGCAGGGAAACTGGATAAGCTTAAGTTCAAGGTACGGTTCAGTACATTCCTGCAATTTCTAAAAAATAAACACCTTGCAAATATGCCAGGCGGACAAATTACATGGAGCGTGCAGAAACAGAGCCGCATTAATTAAAGCACACACGGCAGAGTCCAGCCGACACTATGGAAGTGGTTGAGCGTCAAATCAACACTTCTGTGCCCGCCGCGGTAGCTTTGTGGCTATGGCATTGCTAGAAGCCGCAGATTTGATCCCGACCACAGCAGCCGCATTCCGACGGGTGCGAAATAGAAAATGCACATGCACTTAAATTTAGGACATGTTAAAGAACATCACGGTGTCAAAATTAATAAGGAGTCCTCCACCATGGCGTGCCTCATAATTCGATTGTGATTTTGGCACGTACAGCCCCATAAACCAATTCAACTTTAATACTTCTGCCACAATGCGATGTGCCACGTGAGGCAATGACAATTCGCAACTCTCTCAGAGATTATGAAATATGGCGCACAACAACGCCTCAAGCGAAAACCTCTCCCTGTGTGTCCTGAGTACTGCGCAGACAAACAGCACTGGTGCACGCAAGGTAACGTTTTAACATGAACTCGCCACACTCCTCTTAGGCTAAACGTTGAACAAATTAAGCCTTCGACGTCAGCACCATCGCTAAATATGGTCAATCAAAGCAATAAGCACATAAAGCTTTGCTTACATCGATTCCTACAGTGCGTGGGGTCTGAATAATTTTTCCTCTTAACATCAACTAGAATATCGGCTAACCTCGTTTTCTCTCTGTTCCACACCGCTCTCTTCCTGCCTCTTAACATTTGGGGTCTCCAAACGTGCCCTTGGAACAAAGAAATGACAACACAGTAGTGCAAACAACCACAAGGGCATTTATTGCACCTTTTATACACTAATCTAGCCAGCCAAATCCCTACCAGTATTACATGCCGATGGGCGTGTGACAAATCGAGTAAGTCTGACTCGATGTGACCGAATACCGAACAAATATGTTCGCCCCTGTGTTGGACCCCAACACCTAATCGTTCGCGTGTATGGTCACGCAAACGGTGGTGTGATCGAATGATTGTGTTCATCCATTCCGGTGTCGTGCTCCTAAGCCTTTCCTGGGACGGTCCCGTGAAGCGGGTTGGCATACACGCAAAACGTCCACGCCGTTTGTCAACCCTAAGCCCAAGAGCAATAGCCCCCTCCCTTTTGCACCTGAGTAACCCCGCTGTTAAGTGGCGTTAGCAGCGCAATACTTGCGGCATCTCTCACACTAATCTGCAACCGCAAAGCTTGCCACTGGCGCTCAACTATGCACAGAAGCCGAATTACAGAATACATGAGAGCTATGCAGGGAAAACAACATCAGGGGACACGCGAGAGTTGAGCGTCCCCACATACATTATGCCTAACATTTTTCATTCCGTCGCTCTCTCCACGCTCCTTAACTTGTTCTTGAGCTTCTTTGTTAACCTCCAAGTTTCTGCTCTATGTGTTAGTATGGGTAGAATTTGCTGTGAATGTACACTTGTCTTTTTTAAGGATAACGGTAAGCTGCCAGTCATGACTTGGTAATGCCTATCTATGTATGCACTTGAACTTACGTCCTTCTTGTCATCAGGGTCCCCTGTGAGTAGCTGGCCTAGACACATGTACTATAAAGCTTTCTGCCAATCGTGAATTCTCATTCTCTTGCTGGGCATTACCTTTGTCTTACACTTAATAATCTCTTACACTTCATCGTAATTATGGTTTGGATAATTTTTTGCGCATCTTCAAGTTAATCATCATCGTCACCTCTTCTAAATGATACGTTTTCTTCTCGTTTTCAGATGATGGCAAGCTTTTCGTAGGAAGTGGTGTGGGATCAAGGTTTGGACCCAAGTGCCAGAAAGGTAATAAAATGACTTTCTTAGAACAAAAAAGTATATTATTTTTCTAGTGTTTTAGATACAGCATGCGACTTCCAAACCTCTGCTATAGTTACTGTATTGTGTTTTCATATAACCAGTGCCAAAAGTTTCTTAAGTTTAACGGTAAAGTAGGGGAGTGGGTTATATGCAAATTTTGCTTTGAGATGCGACTTCATTGTACCACATGCTACACCGTCAGGCAAAGTTCTCCGCCATACAAAGCTTCATTATCTTCTAGGGAACCCCGCCCTCTCCCAAACTTCATGTGTTGAAGCTCCCTTCTCTTTCATGGTTGCCCATTCTCCGCCTCTTCTTGGGTCGCCATTTTGCACTTTGGCTGTGTTAGTTAGTTAGGGAGCAAATATTGCACATGACATCAGCGAACCAGAACTCAAATCATGGTGAGCAGCGCTTGATTTATAGCTCGAGTCCTCTATGGTGCAGCAGAAGCTGAAGATTATCAGTGCAAGAATTTGAGTGTTGTATGCAGATATTTGTGCACGTCACAGAGGCAATTTTCTCACAAGTGAGACACGAACAATCTGTTGCTTACCAGCTCACTGGCACAGATCACCGCACGACATCGGCACTGACAATCACAGCGATGCAGAAAGTTCAGGCATTGGGCCTAAAACTTTTTTTCACGAATGGCACCGTGCAGGAGTGCCACGCTTGCACTGCTGAAATGAACGGTGAAGTGCAGCACTCCTGAACTAGTTCACAAAGTGGAGGCGAATCGAACACACCTAATTATCATCATGCAGTTGGGACTCATTTCACAGTAACAAATATAGTTGGCCGATCTTAAACCAAAATTTCTGGTGTCGGTGACGCAAAGCCTTAGTCGATATGTGATGCCCTCAACCTGCCTGTCCAGTCCTCGGGGGATGCTGTAGGTGCATCGAGGGTCAATGCAACAAAGAGGGGTGGATTGACGATCGGGGTCGGTCCGATAGTCTGGTGCCATTGCCAAGGATACCCACTCTGTGCAATCCATTACACAGATCCCATTTTCCCATGAGGACATCATAGCACTTGTTTCGCACATCTATGCAGGGGACATAATGGGTTGTGGCATCCTGTTTCCCCGCGAGTATGTGGAGCCCGATGAGCCCAACGGTGATGCTGTGGACAACGACGACCAGTCCCGGGCAGAAGGTGACGACAACGACGAGTATGACTTCATGAAGTACGACGCACTTCCGCTTGAAGGAACCCTGGTGCAGGTGAGGGCTTCGCACAGTTGCAAAGGTGAAACAAGTGTTTTGCATTGCAATTACCTAGTAAGAGGACTCTAATTCCTGGGGTTTGTATCTTTGAATGTTGGTAACAGATTTTAGTTTTTTCATTACATGGTGCTTGTTTGTTCTAGCAGTACTACCAATGTAATTCCGTAAAAACTGCGTTTTTTTTTTTTTTTACCAAGGAGAACTGCAAACCTAGTAGTACTTTTATTCAGATTTCTGAGTACTGGGTACCTGATTCACAATAGCCAGTACCATCGTAGGCATCCAGGATTTGCGGCACATTCCATTGCCGCAACAGTTAATTAGCTATCCACGAGTTTGTCTGGTCATATATATATATATATATATATATATACATACACATTATGCAAGAGCATTTCTTTGGCTACCTTAACCCACTTTGGACTGTCTATGTGGCCTCAGTACAATGACCGCATAAAAAGAATGAAGAAAACCTTGCTCCTACAAGGAAGTGAACCCAGGCCTGCAGTATGGTAAACGAGTGCTTATCCTTTGCGCCACATCAGCAGTTCAGAAGGGGCGCAGAATACATGCGACAGTAGAGCAAAAGAGCATCGCCACCCTCATGCTATCACGATATCAACATGCTTGTTTGGCTCGCATGTGGAGGGTTATTAGGTCTCCAGAGAGGCGAAGTGTCTTTGGTTGCAAAAGTGACAAAGCCAAGCAGACATACCGTCTTGCTCCACTCAATCAGCTGTAATGGAAGTTGAATAAAGCATGTGTGCTGAGCAAATGCTCTTGCATAACTTGCACAATTGTAGATGGGTTCTCCTGGAATTTTCGTTCAATTTTTTGTTGACAACTATTGGTAAAAATGAGTTGTGAGATTGAGGAAATGCCATTGATTAAAAAGGATAAAGACACTGGTGTTTAGAAACAAAATACATCATCCTTGAAAGACCAAGTTGGGCCTGTATAACTGCAGCAAATTTACGTTCGTGGAGACTACAGTACAGGTCGGCAAAATAAACTGAACTCACTCAGACTCGCCCACAAGATATGTTTCTTGGTTTGGGATCATTTGGGCTCAGACTCGCCATAATTCTCAGCCAGGCTCACTCAGACTAACCACAATTCTCAGCGGAGCTCACTCAGACTAAATTAAATATATAACATCCATTGGCTGTCGACAATGCCATCAAAGCCAAAGGACAGTTTCCTTTCCTGTCTAGCACTGTGCCGCCAAAGTGACACTTGGTGCGGCAGGTGCGCTTGCCCAGTTGTTAAATTCTTGGTTGAATTGCAGGTATTCTTCACCCTGAATGGCGTCAATGTCGGTCGGCGGGAGGTGGCCATGCCCCAGGGTGGTCTCTTCCCCACGGTGGGCATGCTGAGTCGCAAGGAGAAAGTCAAGGTAGACCTGCACCCTCTCACGGGCTGAGAGGGTGCAGCAACACCTCTTCAACCGTCGCTGCCGCAGCCGAGGATTGCGTGCACCGGCAGCCAACACACAAAGTGAATGTGCCCATTGTACATTGAGCCAAAGTACTGCGTGCTAATTGGACTTGTTTGGGGAACCAAGCAGGCACTGTCTTTTTACTGCTCAGGGATGTGCGGTTCTTCTGTAGTCTTGTAACATCCCAGAGTTGTGCTGAGCTGCGGGCTTCTTTGCACATGTTGGAATGAAATACGATGACCGGTTGTGCCCTATCTTCAATTGACTACTGTTGACCGCTGTTCGGGATCCTTGAAAGAAGTTTTTGTCATGCAAAAGAATGAATTGAATCAAAATGTATGGCTGTGTGGATAGCAACATCATTAATGTAGGCCTTTGGCTTCTGTGCCAATGTGTAGATGGTGTAGTGAGGTTCTTTTGGCGGCCATGAGGCCAAACGTTTAGGTTATTGCACTCAAAAGGAAAATGCTAGCTTGCAGAAGTGAAGTCTTGTGAGTGCCGAGTGAAAGAAATTAAGGCTGACTCGGGCTCTTTTGAATATAACAATATGCACAAGGAAGAGCTGGGTCAGTCTCTTCAGTGACAACACTATGCAGATTGCGTATCTTGCAGGGATGCACAAAACACAGGCCGATGTTATACACAGATATATGGTAGACAAGCTACTGCAGTTTTTGCACAAATGTTACTTGAGATCTCTGAACTGGGGGGGAGATGCGACCTGATGCCATAGTTGCTTGTGAAACTGGTGATGTTCAGCTGCTCAGTGATATAGAATCATATCCGCATATAGCTGCCTTCGTCATCGCATTTTGCTAAGCTTCGCAGCATTCCAGGTGTGTAGGGAAGCCCACTTACAGATTATTGCGTATGGTGAAAAATTGCTAATGGTCAAGCCTGGCGCATAAAATCTAAATCTTCAATTAATCTGAACATGGTTCCAAATATAGCGGTAGGCAATGCGCCTTTAGGTTGGAAATTACTACAGCGAGTGAAAAAAGTGTCATTGCATTTGTTTAGATCGGGCAGTTTGTTGTAGGTGCTGATCTGGCCTCTTTTCTCGCACGAAGAGGTGTCTGTTATTGCACTTAACTTCTGAGAACCGCACAGCTGTGCTACAGACATGCCTGCACCTCTGCATTTTTTTGGTGACTGGTGCAGCAAGAGGTGTGCATTAGCCACTCCGCAGGAAGTAACCTTGGCTGTGCTATAGAAATGTGCCTTTGCTACACAAGTGCTGGCCCACTTGTTCTCGAAGGGTTACACGTAAAGACTGTGGCCACAGTATGTTGCATTTGATATGTTTGAGTGGCCATGGTCCGTCGGTCTCGCCATCTGCGGAATATTTTGTCACACCGAGCCTCTCCGAAAGAACTACAGAACAATGTCTTTCGAATGAAACAGTTAACAATTATGCTGCACCTAACAAAAAAGTCACCGTGCTTAAACTGTGAAGGCGGACACTTGGATTTCGCATGGCGTAATAACGGCCACTTGCAAAAAGGCTTGTCCTGGCTAATAAGCTTCGAGATAGGTATACAACTGATAAAAGTCACCCTGTTTTGCTTGTCAAGGGCTTGCAGCAGCTAATCCTGAAGCAGCAAAATTGACTGCAGCACCACTCCCAACACTCCGCAAAGGTCGATGCTGTTGAATATGCCGACGATTGTTTTGGAATGCGCAACTTTATTGCCCTAAGTTAAATCTGCCTTGTGGTTAGGGCCATGAACTTGCGCTCTAAATTTTGGCAACTAATAATGTACTTTTAAAGTTTATTTTATATAAATCTTTTTTGTACTTACGTTTTTGTCATATAAAATGGTCTCCAATCCATGCTGTGATGGTGGTCGGCCAGTGAAGCTGTGGTATGACCTGATCCAATAGACCAATGTGAGATAGCCTTGAACTGGGTCCTGCCGAGCCTGAGCAGAAAGCCGTTGTGCGTATTTATGCGCCTGTTCCTATCGCTGCTCATTGTGTTTACGCTGCTCTTCGGGAGTCCTGACCATGCGTGGCCTTTATGTAGCGCTATCAGAACAGGAATGAAATCGGTTGCTAGATGGGTTTTTCTTTTACATACAAAAGTGTAGTTACGTCATTCCCTGCTTCATATTCTAAAGTTGCCACTTCCCAGCAACTGCAGCTTATGCAGCCGTAATCTTTACCCGGAAACGCTTGCGATGAAAGCTATGCACGAAGGCGAGCATTCTGTTGTTGTTTTTTTCTCCCCACGGCCGGCGCTGCCGCTGTGACGGATGCGGGTGCCGCCTGGTGGTGCTGCAAGGAACCCAGCAGTGCATGCAGCACGCGCCTCTCGCTGTGATTGGTTGAGGTTTTGCCCACGGACACAACAGATGCATTGGCAGGTAGAGGTATACAGCTTCACTGTAAAAAAGAAGTGATTGCTTTAGGTGACATTAGCAACTCACTAGCTAGAAGGATAACTTACTCAACAAGTTGGTATCCCATTCTTGGTATTCCAGCTAGAGTTATTTCTTGATATACAGTGGCTCATGACAGCAAAGATTAGCGCGCACTTGTGAGTGTTCGTTTCGAGAATTCATTGTCCACTGCTGTGTGTGCAAAGGCGATTTGCAATGTAGTCGAAGCCAGGCTCATTCTGCAGTTGCCAATGTGCTTCCTTGCCTAGTTGCACATCCTGCACTCATGTAATGCGCTGCTTTGAATGTTTAGGAGCATCTAATCCATGTGTCCACTCAACTTGTTGATTCTTGTACAGGGTGGACCATAATGTGAGAGGGAGCACTTGAACTGAACTTCAAGCCTTCAATGGTCAGTATGCCAAATTCTGTAAGGAGGCTTTCCCGTGCATCCAGCTTGACTTAACCAACATGGCCACACTCCAGCTAGTAGCACTGTTGAATGACACATGCATTTTGAAAGCTTTGTCAGTGCGGGTAGCAGAGTGCGGCAGGAACGATGTCACCAGCCCGCATGTTGACACCCCAAGTTTGTAGGTTGAGGTCCACCATCTTGGGTAGGTCGAACGAGTTGTGCGGAGAGAAGTGCTCTTGCAGGTTTTGCACAATGTCATCGCTTCAGAACTCAAGAACTCAAATCAAGAAATTTGCCTTTAGGAAGTTTCTTCAAAAGGAGAACTACATCACAGACATTGGTTAGTGCCATTCTAACTTTAATTAATGCAGTAGTAATCGCTTAGATGCAAAGTTAGGTGTTCCCTTTTATATTAAAACAACCTGTGCAGCATCGCAGGATGATTTACACTTGTAGTGGTCAAACAAGTGGTCTAAACATTGGCTTTGGCGACGTCCCTCGTGCGATGAGAGTTGATTGCTTCCTATGCAGCATTGTACTTATATACCCACTGGTTGCTAGCAGCATTGCTTGGGAGCTAAGACAATGAGCTTTATTTTTGAAGCATACATTAACTCCAATACACGCACCGCATTGCACCCATTATTTAAACCAGCCGCCGAGTTCAGTGGGATAAACTGTGGTAATAGTGTAATAGCAATCTATAAAACACTAGGTTGTGGCTCAATTTATGTGCAAGTGTAGTGCCATACAAAAGTTATGTTCAGGTAAAAGTCCCAATTTTTTTTTTCTTGATTGGGGAAACCACCCCTCCTAGTTTTCCCTAGTTAGGGAAAAACACTGCGAATGTCCCAAACCCTTTGCTTTCTGGGCTATGAGTCGATGCTTACAGTTAGGTTTTTGGCAGGTGTCGCCATCAGCTTTCTTTCTTTTTTTTTGCAATTGTGTTTGAACAGGTGGAGTAATTAGCAAGCCACATCAGCTGGTATTCTTAACATGTTCACTTCATTGTGAATCACTGCTGGAGTGAGAGAACGAAACATTCGTCTTACGTGAAAGTGAATGTACCAGCCTGTCTTGCTTTGGAAGAGCTACCATATTTTCGCATATATTGTTGGCTGCAATTGCATGTCACCTGAAGGTGTAGTTATGTTAGCTATGCTATAGTTACATGCAGCATAATAGGTCACTGTCGTGTCCCAGCTAGAGCTTGTTGGTATGGCTTGTCTCATCCAAACAAGCTTATGCCTAGTTTTTCTCGCTGGTTTTCTGTCCTGAATTACAGGCTCAAGTAGCAATGCTGATGACAGGTTTGCTAGTTGAGCCCAAGATGGAATTCGAGGCTGGGGCTCGTTTCATTTTCACGGAGCGGTATGCCTCTCTCTCTAGTGCTGAAGTTTCTAGTCATAGTTTCGAAGAGTCTAGTTGCAGCTCAAAAGGAACACAGCATAATACCGCCCACTTGCTTCTTGGCAGTGCTTTTCGGCTTCACCTAAACGCTGTACAAGTAAAAGTGGTGTTAGCCACTGCAATACATCCATCGCGTATAAGGACGGCACCACCTTGTGGAAGGCCTCTACATTAGCAGTGCATGCTTTGCCAGAACCATGTGTGCCTTTCTCAGCTTAGCATAAGCAACAACGTATTGTATCTTTGGGGGGGGCGCTGCGGCCGTGCTGCACGTTTATCTTTGCGTGCGCATTGCCATGTTTGTCCTTTCATCGTCGGAGGTCGTGCTATGCAGGTTTTGTAAGTCCCGTCTACCGTGGCATCTATGTGAATGGCTTCTTCGAAGCACCGTGGCGAGATGTGGTAGCTGCGGTGTTGTGCATTTACAAGTGTGGCTGAGTGATGTCGGCACTCACACCTTCATATATATTGGCTGCGCTTTGTCTTGCATACTTGGTAGGCAAAGCTGCAGAGGCTAGAGCTACTTCTTGCAGTGCCGGCATTTGCGACGAAAAAAAGTATGAAAAAATGGGAATGCGTTACGCATTTTGTTTTCTTTTACTTCCCATTCTTATAGACAGGGTGTTTCAGCGAACACTTTCAAACATTTTTAAAGGTTGCTTGTGGCAGATAGCTCAATTCTAGTGTATGAGCCAGGACACTACTTGCACAAAAAATTGAAATGCAAAATCGACTAATTAACAAGAATTCACTAATAACTTTTTAGCTAATTATCTTATGACCCACATTGCAATTTACAAATTCTAGGAGTGGACTTCGCAAGGCGGACCCACTTGCAACGAATTCTCAGGACGACACCAGTTTCGAGACTTCAATTCCCAAGCTTTGCGGATAAATGCATTGGCGTTCCAGTTACTTCTGTGCTTCAGTGCATGAAACGACGTTTTGTTAACAAATTAACTGGAATGCCAATGCATATCTCCGCAAAGTTCGGGAATTTATATCTCGAAACTGGTGTCATGTTGAAAATTCGTTCCAAGTAGATACGCCTTGCGAACTCCAGGGCTAGAACTTGTAAATTGCAATATGGGCCATAATGTAATTAGTTAAAAGCTTAATCAGTGAATTTTTGTTAATTCGTCGATTTGGGATCTCAATTTTTTGTGCAAGTGTAGTCCGCCGCTTCAAGCAGACCAGCTCATGAACTAGGACTGTGATATCTGCCACAGGCAACTTTGAACATGTTTGAAAGTGTTTGCTGAAACACCCTGTATATATATATCCCATTCCTTACATCAGTTATGGCATACAGTTGTTATGCCACAAATGTATGCACTTGTAGCACTACATTAGCTTTGCAAGTTACAGTCACAATATATTAAGAAATCATTACTTCGAAGACATTCAAGGGGGTCTGAACTAGTTAACCACGGAATCTAAAGTGACACGGTTAGTACACTCGGAATCTCTCCGCAGCATGCCACCTGCATTTAAGACTGAAACGTAGTGAGTTGCGTATAGGAGGCAAGAAGTTTACAAACAGTGCAAATTCTTACATGCTAATGCCATGTTTTGGTTTTGTTAAAAGTAATTGTTCCACAGAAGTTGTCGTGGACCAAAAACCAGTTCACTACAAAACACTTGGGAGCGATACGATATCTATGACTGCACTACATGCAACTAAATACGTAGCTTCTGCAACGTTGCCTGCTAAGTATGAAACAAATTACGTGGCTGTTTCTTTGTGAAATAAGTGCACAGCTGTCTTTCCAACAGATTTGTTGGAACAACAGCGGTGGTGGGAAGTGGAAAGGCAAGGTTCCTCCTGTTTGCTTGGGGCGGTGGGAGTGTCTCAAACTGAGCAAAGCTGTATCTAATGAATTGCAATGGCAATACTTGTAGCTGCTTTCAAATGCATACCTCTGCAGCTCATAACAGTACTTAGTAAAAGCACATCGTTACAGCTGTGCTGTGTGACTTTGCTGATGGATGCTACGTACGTACAGTGCATAACTCGGGGTGAGTGAGCCAGTGCCGAGAGCACCTGCTGCACCCTTTTTTGGCATTACACATTTGCACTGTGTACTTGTTGTAACATTTGCTTCTGTGAAACTTTTGGTTGTGCAACTCACCTTGTTGGATGCAGCCTCTAGTTGAAGTTCGTGGCCACTGTGTTATACAGTAAGCGAAGTGGGAAAGCATCGTAAAAGGTTGCAGTATGTAACACAAAGCAAGCTGCTTAATTACTGTTTGCACTGTTCTGATGTTGCTTCTATATGAAAATATGTTGCCATTGAAGCTCATTCTAGGGGCACTTGCACATCCTATGTTAATTAAGTCGATACATTACAATAGTTATCTTTTCGAAGCAAATTGATTTTTTTTGTGTGTGTGTGTGGCAGTGGAGAAATTTAGACTGACGGTGGCACACGTTGCAATTTGGGCATACTGGAGATGTAGACTGGAGCAGCAGTGCTGCTGGCACTATCTCGCTACTCCCAAGTGAAACAAGAGCATGTAGTGCTAATTTTGCAATGACCTGACTAAGTTTTCCTTAGCTGCTCTGGTGTAAAGGTGTTGGCAGCACATAACCTTCGTGAATGTATATCGGCTCTTTTCATTGTTCTTTTTTTTTTTTTCGTCTAGAGCATCTCAAGTAATACAAAAATGTTTCAAACACGCGGTTTCAGACAGTGTTACAAGATGTCGCCAGCAGCACTACTGCTCTAGAGTCCGAGTATGGTTGGTCCTCATGTCTACATGTGCAAAATTCAGGAAATGCTAATGTGCGTACACACTAATTGTCTTTAATGCCAACACTCCTGTTCCGTAACTTGTTTGAGATATTGTTGAACTTCACCTTACTACAGAGCTTTTTGTTATGGGTTTTTGAATAGTGCACTTCAATTTTCACTGCTAGCAGTACATAGAGTCGAGAAGAAATGTTTCGCAGACCATGGCTGCCATGGTAAAAGCTTTTGCCGTGCTCACAGTGCAAGGCAGAAGACCTAATGGTGGTCGATATTGCATATGAAGCTTTTGGTAATTCTGGTCCACAAACTTTCGTCCCCAGCTGTACATTTAGTTCCGGCCAATGCTTGGAGGTGCTGTTAATTGCTGTGGCAAGACGTAACTAGCTACTGCATGTTGTTGACCAGTTTACAGTTATTAGTTCTAGGGTTATGCCAATGTTATTTTTTTTCTTATGCCATATTTTCTTATTAAAGTGAACTTGCAAATGTTAATGTACAGTGTTTGTTGTCTTTGATATATTTTCTTTTTTTCTTTTCTCATTTTCTGCACACCATCTGCAGAGGGGGTAACTCACGAAACAAGATTATATGTATGACTCAATAGAGAGATTGCACGTATCAAGCTTTTGTGCTACGTTTCGTATGTTGCTACAGTATCCTTGTGCATAGCTTTATACCTAACGCCGCAAAGGCCAACTGCTACAAAATTTTACTTTGGCTAAATTGGTTACAAATGCGTAGCATATACTATTCTAGCAATTGTCTAATGTTCACATTAACAGCCTTAAAAGCACTGAAGCAGACGATGTATGTACCTGCTGGTTAGTGAATGTGACATACTAGTCCTAGCACTTTTTTTTCCCCCTAGTTTCAGTATCATGAGCTTCTATTTTTGCCAGCTTCTTGCTATGCAACCACTCATAATTTTGCACCAAGGCTACTCTGCGTGTATGCTACCTCAAACCAGGCTTTTTACTTGGTCTAAAATTTCATTGCAGTTGGCCTTTAAAGGGGCCCTGAACAACCCCTCGGGCTTGGTGAAATAACATAGTCAACGGGTAGCATACGCTGCTGTGAACATCTCAGCCAAGTTTGCTATCGTATGCGGTGCGTGGAGCTCGCGAGCGGATCCCGAAGTCACCTTTCCCTCAAACACTCTTTTCAACAGAAGGTCTTGTCCTCGCTCTCTTCTAGGTGCACTATTTCGTCATCAGACACGCTATTTTGTCGTTCCCTTAGACGGCTGCTATTGGCCGATGGCTGACATGAAGTTGGCTACATGGTGTAGATACCATGGCTGCGACAGTGTGCCACCACGAAACCACTGGCTAAGCATACTGCGGCTCGCTGAGGACAACCACGTTTGGTTTAAGTTTACCGCATCGTAGGCACCAAAGGTGAAAGTCGTGACGTCTATGGTGACATTTAGTCTATTACGGCACACTGAGCACGCTTCAGTGTGCGATAGCCTTCGCAGTGCAAGGCATTGAAGAAGGAACAGGAGTACAGCAGAGGCCATGTTTGATTTATAATAACTCCGCTTCTGATGAACGCATTGAAGTACTTTTTGCTGCAAAGTATTTCTGAAGGAGCCTATTTTCACTTCAATTAGCTTTCTCCACTTTGGTAAAGGGTGGTTCAGGGCCCCTCTAAATAGTGTACATATGTGGTGTAGTTGAAGCATTATTCTAGCTAACAGTAATATAAGAAATGCACACATTTGATTCTGTTAAAATCACTTTCAGGTTTCAATAACTCAAATTGCTCATTGGGTTTATTTTTGGAATCACTTTTACTCGGTCGATATCTCCTGCTAACGATAACTCCAGTTTCAAAGCAACGGCAATATTAGGTTTTTAAGAAATGTGCCTACACGAAACTTTTTATTGCTGCTGTTTGTACTTCATGATTGTTTTGTATGATGAAGGAATATATGGACATATTCTCAAAGCAGCTACAGATATGAGACTAGTTTTCTGGTGTGATCTACAGATGCACAAAAAGGGCTGGAAGTACCATTAATGGCTACTGCATTGGAAGACTGAATGAGTTAATGTATCAATGTATCAGTCAACAAGCTAGGTTCCTTAGTATGTACCAGACAGCAAAGCAATAACACGTAAACCACTAGATGTTTTTATTTGTAATACACAAACCATATGTTCCCCAGTAAATGTCTGCATCATCATCTACTTATATACATATCTGTACAGAACAAGCGCACACGGAAATCTGCCAGAGAGAATGAGCCGAAACAAAGGCAAAGCAAGAAAAAAATATAACAGGACCAGAGGGGGGAGCTTTTGCATTGCTGACAACGGTGCCCCGTGAATTCCCACCACAAGCAGCAATGCAAGAGCCGTAAAGCCACCCCCACACTTTTTCAACGGCACCGCGAAATTATTTCTCAGCGACGCATCACACTCACATGCACACACGAGAGGGAGGGGGGGGGGGGTATAACTGGAATGTCGCGTATTTACAACTGTCACTCTGTATGAAAGAGGACATGTCTTTGCGATCAACAGTCTGGCGAGACAGACTGCGCAGGAGGCTATATGCAGGACTACGCAAGTTGGGAGCCGCCAGACACGCCCGAAGCTCTTCCGTCATTTGGTGGTGCCTGATGCGCTGCCACTGCCTTTGGGACGGTGAGGAGCAGGGGGGACCACTGGAACTGTACACTCGGAGGCACGCTGTCCGCCGGCCAAGGGCTACTTGGTGCTGTCGCCAGCAGCTTGGTCTGGCTGTGCATTCGACACCTGCTGCTGGATCACCTTGCGCGTCTTCTCCCCTTTCCTCCACAGCACAATTTCCTGGAAAACAAAACAGGCATGGTATTCGTACATTCAGCTGGTCATTTCCAAGGGCTCTGCAGCGTTCTTTACAGTCAAAATTGAGCATTTGGAACACATTCGTTTTACTTGGAACTGTACAGTGCAGCTGAGATCTGTTAGTGATCCGGTCACATAACTGCTGCAACTCGCCTTGTTGGTATGGCGGATGCACAGGCGTACACCTCATTTTGTCTGCCACGTTTGTTTACGACAGAAGGGTTGATGTATTTCCATTTCCAGCTTTCAACTGCTATCGAGAGCAGCTTTATGTTTAACTGAGGCATGCTTTCTCTGACTCAGACCTAGAGCGGGCTCCACATCACTGCAACCTGAATTGTACTGTGGCAGTGACTAGCCGAATGTATTTAAAGTAACCACATGTATGTGCAATAGCGCCACCTATGGCAGCAGGTAAAGACGTACACTACACAAAGATTTTAACCGGCTTTTTGCTGGCTTGGACACATAGTGCACTGGAGCTGCTGTGCTGCATACAATCTTCTATTGAATGTGGCAACGAAGGCCTCCACAAATGCAGTATAGTCCACTTCTGTTCATTCGACCTCAACGGGGCCGATGAAATTGATCAAGTTATTTGGCACATAAAGATAAATAAGATGTAGAAAAAATGTCAGAATACATGGCCAATTCATTTTGTAGTTCTTGCCCGAATCAAACTTGTGCCCATTTTCTGTGTGTCCAAAGTAGAAAACTAATGAAATGAATCAAAGCTTCGTAACGAAGCAGAAACGCAATGTGCACCCGATTTTTTGGCAAGAAAGATGGCCCAGGCTCTAATATGTGTTGCGCAATAGTGACCGGTTTCCTGAAGTCGGCTTCACTGCGCAATTTAAATTATTAAAGGGACTGACAAACAATTTTCATGGTGTTTTTTTTTTTAATGCAATGGAACGCTCACCGGTCAGAGTGTCTAATCATGAATGGGTAACGCAGAAAACATTGTGGAACATTATCAGAATTTTTTCGATCTGCAGTCGTTCACTGGAAGCATGCTGAAACGGTGAAAGGTGAGCGTGATGCTGATTACACACCGCCATTAGTGGGAGGCAGACCACAAGGCCGTAACTGTGAGGAAGTATTATTTTGTTTATCAAGTTGATGATCCTGCGATTAATGTTTTCCGAAGCGTTAAAGTATTCCTGCTATGATAGCTATGTATTTTTGTGGTTTCCTGTCCAACTGCTTTAGTATTTGACCAATCAAAACAAAACCAATTGGATCAAAAACGAAACAACGCTTTTACACATAATACACAGTTCATCATGTTGCCATAGCCATGCGTGCACTTTTGATTTCCAAAGCGTAGAATAAAATGCAAGTGTCTAGTAATATAGTAACTGCAATTTTAAGCAATAATTGTGTAGTACTTAATCGCAGCCAACTTATGTACAGTAATCTCATAGACTACATCTGCAGTACCATGATTTTACCACTAGACCTCGCCACTTACTGGTTTTTGAGACTTTCTTTGCCAATTTAAAATTATAATTCCTACTTAAATCATGAACAGCATGCTGGATTCCATCACTATAAATCATGGTCATTTCATTTCCATCAACGTCTTACAACACATTCTGGCGAGTCACTTTAAAGTTAGGTTTGTCGCAATATATCTGTTATATAGTAAAGCATACGAACGTCTCAAAGGTGCTGGTTTTGTATCCAGTCGCACCGTGCAGGCAATTTCTGGCCCAATTTTCTTAGTGTGCATTAGAAAATTGGGTAAACACTGTAATCGGAGGCTGTGAGGTACGGTTATCACCTGAAATTCTTCCTAGGGTAGGCCGAAAATAGGCTCTACGATGGGAGATAACGTTTGTTCAGCGTATTCACTGTCCCCTAAGCTCCTCCGAGACGCGCTCTGCAACTAAAGAGAGCGAATAATGGGAGCGAATAGGTTTGGGCATGTTGGTTATTCATCATAATGCAAGTAACATAGCGCAGTAAGGACGAGGGACAAGTCGAGGCAGGAGAAGCGCTATTGGGAGCCACCATAGGGGTGCTCACTGGCCAAGTATGTATTATATATTATGTGGCAAAGGCCAATTTTAGGATCAAAATAAAAGTTTGGGCCAATAAAAATGCATGGGCACCAGCAGGGACCTTTCGTCGGGATCGACTTAACGAAAGTCTACAGTGTCATTTGTTCTGCAAGGGCAAACATTTTAGCCAAGTGTTCTGCACCCAGTTTTACATTTGGTCACAATTCCCAACCAAAAAGGCTCTGACTGATGCCAAGCAAGTAAACTCTTCAGTAATAAGAAGCCGTTAAAGATATCCACATCTCCAATTGCATTGACTGATAGTCACAGTGGAAAAGAACAACTCATGAGAGAGCCAAATATTGTCTTTAAGTGCTTTTGGTTTATCTCTATGGCAATGTACATGAACTGCCATGTAAGTTGCAGCCCTGGTTCAAACAGAAGGACTGAAATGGTTTGACCACATGATAATGTAAAGAGAGAGCCACATCATTGGTGCAAGTGAACTTTGGTGGTAAAATAAAATGTGGCGAGACTAGGAGGAGGAGGTGACACAAATAATGAGAAAGACATTAAAAAGCGAAAAATATTATCAAGGAATTGGTCAATTGTAGGGTGATGTGGACGAAGATCATCCCAAAAATGGCAAGCTCATGCAGGAATTGGAAACAGTTGAAAAGAGTTTACTAAAACACTACCATTCTTCGAATTGTGGTACTTGTTTCGAGTGTGGTGGCAGTAATGGCAACACATAAGCCATTAATGCCGCCATCAACAACAAAATGGCGGCAGTAGTAGTGGCAGCATCGAGTACAATATGCCTACATGAAGGACGAGAGCTGTGTTGCAGTGTGCCAAGCACCAGAGTAGTGTTGAAAAATCCTATGCTCACCTGTTGTTTGAAGTAGCGGCGTTCTTCCTCATCGACTAGAACCAGGTTGAGATAGTAACGGACCGAGAACTTCTTGTTGATGTCCTTCATGGTCGGTGTCAGGTCGTAACCAGCCAGGAACAACCGAATCGGTATGGACTCCCCTGTACAACAATTGAGACACAGCAACATGAACAACACTGAACTTTCCTCTGAGCCACTATTCAGTCGAGGCGTCTCGAAATTTTGCAACAGTGGAAACATTTGTCTGACTTCAGTGAGAAAACTTGAAGGTGGAAATTTCTTTTTTTTATAGTACCATTAAGAAATGCTTCAAACAAACTGTTTTGCTTAGAGCCGATTTTATTGTACTTGGGTCGAAAGGTTCCTGGTAGCCCCCATAACGCGTCAAGCATGGCACAAAGGGCTCTAGCATCGCTGGGTTTCACACTCAGCATGCTGTACTGTGTTTCGCACTCGGTAAACTGTACCGTGCCAAAGCCACATTTCACAAGAGTCGATCTAGGGAAGCTCTCTTGGCACAGGAAGCTCTTTTGTGCGGCATTGTTGCTTATGCAAAAATGCAAATGAGCTACGCAATAAGAAGCTACGGCTGTATGCAGTTAAACTCGTCATGCCTCCAAAGGCTGATGTGCTCCTAACACTCTTAGCAACTCTCAGCAGAAGATGCATTAAAGCAGTTATGCTCCAAATGAACACTTCGACTAAAGCCAGAAGCAACGCACCTCGGACAGGTGCGCCGTCCATGATTTCATACTTGGCGATGGTCTCATTCTCATTGAAGATGTTTGGTCCTGAACCTGTTGTTTCACGCTTGATGATGGCAATTTCCATGTGCTTGATTTTGATGCGGACCAAGAGGAAGTAGATTTTCCCCACTATGACGTCCTTGAGGTGGTACCTGTCACAGAGGCAAAGGTAGTGTCCGGTGATGAGGAAATCTCGCATGTTCATGCATGGAATACATATGCCTTGCATTTGAACTAAATTAGCTACCACGTACCAATATTCTGTAACAAAAATGTCACATATTCTGAGACAAATGCCCCGGACAGTATGTTATGTGATTGTCGATCCACAGTTATGTGATTGTCGAGCCACATTTTAAATGTAAGACACGCATCATGTACAGAATGCCGTGGTCATCATTTGTGGCAAACAAAGCAGCGCTGTATACCATGGGGAAGCCACAAATTCAAATAACGAGCTTGTCCTCTCCAGCCCTAGCTAGGTTCTTCAAAAGCTGTGAGACCAGCAGGGTCACGCACGTGACATCACCACAGTAAAGCCCTTGATTGGTCTATCAGCGAGGAACGAGAGAATCAGAGCCTGCTGTGCATTCTATGAAGGAAAGAAGGATCACCCATTGTGTGCCAAAATTCTTGTGGCTGTATGCTACTGTACACTGGCGCATAGTTGCTTCTACATATAACAAGTTTTCAAATTCGGAGTGGTTTAGGGGTCCTGGCTACGTACACAAAAAAGACACTGCTTGGTGGGTGTAGGTCTAATACCTAGGACACATTCAACTGCAACCAAGCCCAATTGGGATTGAATTTCTTGACTGATTGGCTCCCTTCTGCAGCTAGTGTATGGGAGCCAATCATGATCATGTCATTCTGTCCTGATGGCAGTCTGTTGTGATCAGAAGTGCCCCGTGTGACTGGGTATCGAAACAGGTAGATGCTTTCACTCACTTGGACTTGTTGTACTCGAATTCAATGTGCAGGCAATCCTCAATGCCCACTTCCATTTTGATTGATGAGTTAATCTCGGGGTAGGACGAGAGTGTGTGGACTACTATGTCGAGTTCCTTGACCAGGTCAGTCAGGCGACGCACAATGGTGACTCGCAGGAAGTATCTGGGCATAGAAACATGGTCAACGTGAAGACGTGGTACACGGTGCCTAGTCAAGCAATGTAATTTCATGTATCACATGGAGGAAGTTGGACATCGTGACTTGAAAAAAGACATAGGCTATCTTTTATGTGCGGAATGCTTCATCAATAAGGAAGCCCAGCCAGTTCCATGCTCAAATTTGCACAGAGCTGCCATTTTGCAGTGGTTGTATATAATGGTTGCTTGTTCCATCCAGTATGAATTGGAAGGTGAATCAGAAGTTCACATTAGCATTGGCACTGCCGGACAAGACGCAGTGCCATCTGTTGCCGGTAGAGTGACACACGCATGCCCAAAATATTACAAAATATGCAGTTTTGCTTTCCTGGTGACAGAGGGTGCTATTGTTCCTACTGCTTCTTTTTCTTCTTTGCAACACATTAAAGCATTGCAACCAGACGTGGCATTTAACAAAATACCAGCTCTACACAAAATCTGAGTGAAAAATGAGTCGGTTATTCAGCTGGAGAAGCTCAACGGAAAGTGAGGCCAGTATGACCCTCATTTCCCTGCACCCGGCAATGTTTCTTGGCATTGAAACACTTTTTGACTATAAGTTAGCTTTAAAGAGTTTACGAGATATTGGTACATTGCATGTTATCAGACCAAGGTACATGCTGCTACAATAGAAGCACATCCCTCCCAGCCCTTGCATTCAAGGGCTTACTGGTGAGGTACAAGTGCTACTGTTACATTTACATCATCCCTTTGTAATAAAACTTTAATGCTAGTGGTATACATCGCTAGTGATTGTCATTATTTTAATACCTGTACATTTTACACACCTTACATTGACTAAATTGTAGGCCTCTCTACAGCCTAGTTAAATGTGCCATTTGCAATATTGATTCACAACTCTGAGATTTGCCAAGTTATACCATTGACAATACATTCATTATCGTTTGCTTGGCGCTCTTTGGCCATACCTGGCCCTTGCACCAATAAAATCCATAAATTGGCATCAGGGCAGTATGACCTCTCTGACATTACAGTGTAAGAAATATGCAATTTTTCTGTCCAAAAAGTTCCAGAACTGATTTTTAAGCTATCTAAACTCTTATACTGAAACAGACAGACTGCTGTTTATACAAGTGTTGCACGGGTCACTTTCGATCGCCATGTCGATTGGTTCATTTGCGCAGGTTGAGGCAGGTAGCCAATCACGTTAGCGAAAGTGCCCTGTGTGACGCCGGTATTAGTCACTTGGAGTGCCTGGATAATATACGCAGCCATGAAAGCAGTTCCATGTGAATATTTGGCTCACAAATCAGCCCCTACTACCTATAACACAATGTTTCCGTGTATGTAGCAGGGAGCCATCGTGAAGCCCTGTGTTGGCTGCGGAAAGCTTCAACAGAAATTTAATGAGCAGAAGTCTGTGGCAAACATTTGCCAAGAAGCCATGTTAAACAAGCCAAAGAAAACTTGGAAGAAGAAAGGTTTAGTGAATGGCCACTAGTAAACGGATTGAGTATATTCTTTACACAATGGCAGTTCCTGGTAGATTTCTGACAAATAATTATGGGTTTATAAATGCTTACCTTAACCGGACGTTGGAGCCAGTGTATGACTCGTACGGCTTCTCCACATTGACGAATTCGAAGCTGTAACTGGCATTCTGGACCAGATCTCCAGGTCGTGCCAGTTCCTTGACCAGGGATGCAAACTCGTGGTGATTGCCGCGATCATAGTAAAGTTCTGGAACACGACAACAATCCGAGAAAGGTAAGCACAAGGCACACCATCATAAGCATAGACCATTAATTGTTATACTGGGAGTTCATATATGGAAGGTTTGGAATGCAATTAAAGCAAAAATGAAGACCATATGCTTGATGCAATTGCCAAAACCCTTGCATAACATGCACTGATAAAGGGCACACCACCCATGCCATTAACGAAAAATTGAGTTTATCCCGACAGTGAGCAATGTTGCTCCACACCAGTAAAGAAAGCAATTTTGTGATGTTCAAGGCATAGAAGCATCTGAAGTGAATCAGGAGTATGCGAATGGCAACAGAAATGTATAACATTTAATTACACATGCAAGGCTGTCTGTCATGTACAAGCATTGCTTATTGCAAAGAAATTTGCTGATGCCATGATTCAGTGTTAACAAACAGGTGAATTGCAATAACGAAGTAAATTGTCCATACAACCAGCAAGACGGTGAAAAAGTGCTTCAGAATGATACTTGCCTATCTGTCCGATGAACTCTATCTTGATGCCCTGGTGTTCAAGTTTGGAGCCTGGCTTCTTGAGGGTTATGTTCACTTTTCCCGAAACCGATTCCCCGTCATAGTAGAGAAGATGTTTCTCCTTCTTCCCGTCTTCCGTTTTGATCTCGGCCATTTTGCGGTTTTCCGTGCCATTGAGAATTATGTCGATGTCCGCACTCTGCCCGAGCCCAAAAAATGCCTGCAACGGGACGACGCCGGACGTTGAGTGTGCAACTTAACCCAAGTGCTGTGGCAGAGCTAGAGGTCAGAGGGCAGTGGGTTGGTAGAGATAAGACAGTTTGTCAAGGCTGCGACGTTCGCGGTGTCAGATGAAAATCTCCCGATCTTATAAGCGTTCGCTGCATCCTTCACTCGCGCGATTAATACGCGGAACGGTACCCATCAGAGCTCGCGAAGACATTTTCGCCTTCTGCCACGCCTTCTGTAGTGACAAAACTGGGGACGAAGCACACGTGCCGCCCGAACGTCACTCAACGGCTTTTCTTCTTTGTCTATATCCTGTCGCGGAACACACGGGGGGGTCCCCACTACATGTCAGTGGGAAGCCGCGGTTACTCTTTTTGTGCGCGACACGCAGACAATGCTCAATCGCAAGCGGACTCCCTGCGAGCGAACATGAGACGTTCCGTACATCACGTTGCCTCCT
The DNA here is from genome assembly GCF_038994185.2 of Dermacentor albipictus. NCBI lineage: Eukaryota > Metazoa > Arthropoda > Arachnida > Ixodida > Ixodidae > Dermacentor > Dermacentor albipictus. The sequence continues at coordinate 35,135,354 of NC_091829.1, forward strand.
TTCTATTTCCGCATGCGGACTATGTCGTCTGCACCTCCGACTACAACGCATCCTAGGCTCTGCGAAACCGTTCCACGGATACGGATCGAGGTTCAATTGCCAAAGGGAAGGTTCAACGCAAGTTTCCACGTCCGGCGTGCGACCAACAGCGTCATGGCACACCCGTCGTTGACACGACAGTCACCGGATCGCACAGCTCCGATTGCACGGACAAGTCTGCGCGTCGCGCAACTTGCATAAAAAAAGGGGCAGCGATCGGCAAACTCGCCACACTGCCGCTCGCTCGCAGGGTCGAAGGACTCTTTAAGCCAGCGGTCACCGAGATTACGCACGGATTACCACAGCTTAGTGGGCGTCGCTGCTGTGACCGGCTGGGCAACGGTACTTTCGACAAGACGGGCCCACAGCGACAGCGCGCAGCACGGAGCTAAAACCTCGTAAAGCTAGCGTTGTGTGTCCGCTACGGTTCGCGGGCCATCAGCAACGAGAGCAAAAAACAATCGAAAGCCGAAGGTTAAGAGGGGTATACAAACCATTTGCACGGCTTTTGTGGCGCCGACACTTCACACACCGTTGCTGACTACACGCACCCCTCAAGTCATGCACACTTTCTCTCTTTCCCAAGATGGCTGATGTCAGTATGCAGCAGATAGCTTCGTGCAGATAGCTGAAAGAGCAAACTATCAGCGCGAGCCACAAGTGAAGAAATGCTGATCTTATCAATTACCTATTACTGCGTGTTAAATGTGCAGTGCACATTTATATGACTGGTAATCTAGTTGCCAGAGCTGCTACCGTATCCGTGTGCGTAGATGTGCGTATGAATATTCTTGAAAAATATCCGTGTTTTGTCAGTTTTGCTAAGCATCTTATTTTTCAAATTATGTTTCATAATCTTCTGTGAATAATGGAATTTTGAAATTGCGGTTTATGAGAAGCTGCAACTTACGCAACTAGTGCTATCCAAGGCCAACGTCGGCTGTCTAACGGCGCTCATTTTGATTTTCGTGTGATGATAGGATGGAGGAGCGTTTATTTCCTCCATGGATGATAGAAAGTGACAGCAACATAGAAAGTGACAGAACATTTTCCACAAGTATGTGTAGTTTTTGTGCGTCTAGAAGTTCTACTTCTAAAACTAACGTGTTTTGCTGTGGGCTTGCTGCGCCGTGTCTTCGCTCGGCGATGCCGTGATCGAGATGCGTCGCTGTTCACTCGTTGGCTGCAGAGAAAAAGTCGGTGATGTGAAAAGGCTCCACCGTGTGACTTGATTCGGCGAGCTGCGTAGCTTGTGGCTGTAACGGATGACTACCGTCCCCGGACGAGCGCATCTCCATATTCGTCTGTGGACAACACTTCGTCCCCAACGACGACTACATTCAGAGGTTCTGCGGCGGAAAACGTCAGCCAGACCACCCGAGGTATACCCGAGGCAGAACACGGTTTCGAGCCTTTCTTTTATGCCGTTAAGTCTGAAACATTTGAAAGAATCAACTTGTTCTTGGACATGCGAGTTGTCAGTTTCCGATACACACTTCCGGATGCCTCGAAGCAAACATAGGCACGAGAGCGGATCACACGCATGTGCATTTCATTGTTCATATACGCACGACTCGGAGATCGCTGAGCGATAACCAGTGTTTTGGAAGTGTGTGTTTTACCTCTCCTTCAATTATATATCACTAAAAATAATTGTCTTAATGTTCGTTCACTGATTATTGCGCAGCGTTATATATATCCAGACATACGATTAAAACTAATTCGCGCTGCCTAGAAGATTTTCATCGAATAAACGATGGCTGGGATTTGAATGATATAGTAGCGGTGCAGACTAATGCATTTCTCTCCCCCCCTTTTTTTCTCTCTCTCTTTGATTTGGAAATCGAATGCTGCTTTACAAGTGATGATGATGCCCATCACTGTTTGCACTGATTCCACCATAAGAGCTAAGATTGTAAGGTGTCGTATTTCTGCATCTACTTATCGATCAATATGGTTGCACTTGCCATCGCTTGCCATCCCTCACTATTATGGCTTGTGACATGTGAACTGCTTTGCAGGGCAAAAAGTATAAATGCAGCTACCATTCTGCAAGAAATACAGTCATGCAAGCCTAGCTGCTCAGTTAGGTGCACAGTTGGCGCACAGGCTGCATCATGTACAACGAGAAGGTATGCTGGTGAGCTTCTCTTTAGGAATTTCACGCTGTTATGTGACAAAAACTTCAGACAACTCAACCTCTTTTAGAAGAGTTGACAGTTGGGCTAGTTGGTCGTCCATATTTGAAGTAGTAGCTTAGCGCAAATAAAACCACGGACACAAGGAAGACAGACAAGGACAAGCGCTTGTCCTTGTATGTCTTCCTTGTGTCCATGGTTTTATTTGCGCTAAGCTACTACTTCAACCTCTTTTCTCTCAACCTACAAGTACCCATCGTGTGACTGAGCACTCCCAATAATTTTCAGGATGTGTTCGAATAGCAAAATTTTCTAATAGGCTCGAATACGAATATTTGAGAAAGACAACTTGAGAATGTTGAATGAGATACCAAATGTTTTCATACCTGCCCACCTTTGAATGTTTTGTCGAGTTTTATAGAAAATAAATTTGTCTCGCGCAACAGTGTAACTCGTGTGTCTCATACCCCTTGAAGTCTTTGACTGTAGAAGGACACCAGAGGGGCAACTGTTTCGAGTAGATTTATTCAGACAAGATCCCAAAGCAGGCGAAATCGGCAGCAGCAAAGTCGCTGAAAAAGAAGTCACTGTGATCTGGAAACACAGCGCTTGTCAGTTTGTGCCATAGGCATATCTACTGGGGAGGAGGCAACGGGGGCACTTGCCCCCCCCCCCCCCTTGACACACACACATTCTCAGGCGTGCGGGGGGCGGGGGTAAAGTAGGTCATTTGCCTCCCCACTTTTGACATCCAGAAATATATGTGCCTACAGTCTCAACCAAGATCACTCAGGTCTGCAGAAAGCGGCTTGAAACACTGATAATGGAGGTCTGGCCCCTCCACCAGCTGCCCGTGGAGTCTCAGCCGCATTGGTTCTTCAGCGCACTCATCACTGGTATTTATATAGCACACAGAGTCTTAACCTATACATTGATTCAGGCTACTTGGTCTGTCACTAATGCAATTGAATCTCAATATTGCAATTGAGGTTCCCAGAACTTTCAAGGCTGCTTTCCCTTATTTGGTCATGAAAGGTGTTCTCGCGGTGAAACTGAGGCAGCACGAAGTGTACACTTCTCGCTGCCGGCAGTCTTCATCATGTCAGCATTGTGACAGCGAGTGCTCGTGGCTATCGAGTGAGATGTGTTTATATTTGCCTGTGCGTGCACGACACCATGCCTGTCATAGGTGCAATTGCCAGTTGGGGGGAGGTGTGCTCCGCCCCCCACAGTCCGAATTGAAAAGAAAAAGTAGGCTATTTATCCGCCCCCCTACACGCACACACTTTTGAAAGCAGGCACTGTCGGCTGCACACTGCACAAATACAACAAAACAACAGCTGAGGCCAAGTTTTCTATCAGAATTGGGCTCACATAGGTACGATTTATTTATAGGTACTGCATTTGTGTGCGTGATGTTTCGAATGATCCGAAAATGAACAAGATATGCAGGTGGTGTATAATTAGTTGGTCAGTTTTGTTGATGCTTTAACTTTTGCTCAATGTAACATCTTGTGCAACCATGGAGGAATGAAATAATTAGGATGGAGCATTGCGCAACATGATTATAGCCAAGTGAGTCGGCCCAACATATGATCGTCACGTCAGAGCGCATGGTAGGTTTTAGTGCTTCCGCTCTGCATGAAGAGCTATGGCAGGGCAGGCAAACACGAGCGTATCAATTAAAATTTACTTGGAAACAAACATTCTCAGCCAATATGCTGAGTTTTGAAGGCCATGTGTTGGGCCAACATTGTGAGGGAAAAAGCAAAGGAAATAGCTTCACCAAGAGTTTGCCTGCGGCTGTGCGATGTAATGCTCCCTCCTGGTTTACTTCCTTCCTCAATGGGCTCACCACGTCATTGGATTAGCTTAACCAATCAGCATCAGCTAAGAGTGGTACCCTCAAAGTGATATTTCCCTTATACTATTATTCGCTACCTGGGCTTGGGGATTGACGAAAGTTGGCCGAAAAACATGCCTCAAATGCTCAGCTCCTGTGAAAATGTCATATGCTCGACACCTGCTTTGGCAGTGTCATGAAACACTGGTGATGAAAAAAACTTTAAGAAAGGTTGGACTGAAGGCAGATGCACCTGAAGAGTACACCTGTTGGGTGATGGACAATAAGTTCGCAGAAACATCACTACAGTTCCTGCACAATGTGGAGTTACAAGCTTTTCTTTGCTTTTCTTCCAACTGTGGGCTGTGTTCTGCCTAGTTCCTGAAGTGTGCTGCCTGGGCCATAGAACACCGAAAACAAAACCCGGCTGGGAACCTCACCCTTACTCAAATTTATGTGATGGGTTTTTGTGTCATCATAGATGTTGGGAGCATCTGCTTGGCGGGATGACTGCAATTTCAAGCAACCAGTGCTTCAAACTGGAAATATTCAAAATTTTCAAACGGCAGGTGCAGGCAGTATAGTGCCCTTTGAGACCAACCAACAAGCAAGCAATAGTGCTACTCAACTGCTCATGGAACTGAGTAAAGCACTGCCTACATAAGTGATCTCGGAAGGTTTCCACATTTGCTCTGTATATGATGCTTATTTTTGTCTCAAATATCTATTTATTGTTATGGACAATCATAAAATATAGAAGTGAGGATAAGACACTTCAAGCTTGCATATGATCTTTTAATCTAACATCACAAAATATAGCATAGTTATAGGCTTGAAGCCATACAATTCAAAATTGACAGTGATAGCACAGAGGTTTGTGCTTGAACTCCTCGGACGGTGTTCTATTGCAAACTTGACTTGCTGCGCATACAGAGACAAGGGGACAAAAAGAATGACCAAGACAAGCTCTTTATAACGTGTTCTATTACTATATGCCTATAGTAGACCTGTGCACAGAATCGTGAAGGTGTCAATATAGAAATCAAAATCGTAATTTTAATGCGCATGCATTATATCCCTTCGTGATTTATTTACCTGTGTATGAATAAATAGTTGTATCCCAGTATAAAATACACAACAGCCCCATTACGCTAAGGTCTGTGTGACCGAAAGATTGTGCCAAAAATGGCCGATGGCGCAGAGTAAAAGCTGTCAGAAAATGCTCAAGTTGACATCGAATTTCTCAAGGAGGTTCTTGTTAACTAAGTAAATTCATGGTTTTGTAAAGTAAATAGATCGGCACAATTCGTTTTGGGTGGCAATCGAACCCAAGTCTCCGTGGTGCGAGGCGAGCTCACTTTCCGATGCCACGGAGGCACCGCGTGCGTCATTGCACACGTGACGTCGCAGCCATCTGGCTGACTGAAGGTGTGGGCTTGCGCGTGCGTCATTGGGCACGTGACTACACAGCCACTGGGGAGGAGGTGGCGCCACTTCACAAGTGTGTGGCGACGCCATACTCGCGGTAGGCTAGCCGTCGTGGCGTTCGTTCTACTTGAGCATCCCGGCTAGTTTCCGAATGTCTTCCAAACGACCACTTACGCCAGAAAAGTTGGAAGAACGGAGGCGGCGCCATGCAGCGGTTCAACGCCGCTGGTACGCCGCGAGAACGGGTGCTGAACGGGAGCGTCTGCTCGAGCGAAAGCGTGAGGCAGAACGCCGTCGTTACAGCTGTTTGGATGAAGAACAGCTTGCTCAACGGAAGCAAAGGAGACGCGAAAAAGATCTAGCGCGCATCTATGGTACACTATATCTACTACGCGCAGGAACGCGCGTCGAAGTGGCTGAAGCGGTTCATCAATCTGACAACGTGAGTATGTTTTATCTACGCCCACTTGTCGAAAAAATTCGGCAGACGCACTTGGAACTGTTTATGTGGGAATGCGAAAGAAAGTCCCTTTAGTGAAACCTAGTGAGCCCGTTGGCTGCGACGTGACGTGACGTGACGTGTGCAATGACGCACGCACACGGTCACCGTGCAGAAGGTAGACTAGGCACGCCATTAGTCAGCCAGAACCACGAAGTTGCGGTGACGTCGAGGAAGCGTGCTCGTCTCGCAACATATCGGGTTCGATTCCCATAAGACATGCCCTAAATTTTCTTTACAAAGCCCAATAATTTGCTTTGTTTACAGTAACCACCCTGAGCAATGCGCGTACCTCCTCATTGTGCATTGTGCAATGCTCCTCACTTGTGGCGCGTACCTCCCACTATGGGGATAAGAACTTCGGGTCAGAAAATTTGGTTGTGGGAGTTCATATTGGTTTTTCTTCTTTTTTTCCTCTTTTAATCTTGGTAGGACATTAGGCAACATAATAGTAAGAGCTTGGTGGCGCAACCCACCGCCCCGTTACAAAGGGGACGCTGATAACATCCATCCATCAGGGGATTGACCAATGTTACACGTTATACTAATACTGATAATATACTGGTGCTATTATTATAATAATGGTATAATAATAGTATAACCTCCTTGGGATTGACCAAGAAGCCTGCCGTTAAAGGGAAGGGGAGATATGTCGCTCTCCAGTGCTGTCTCCCGCCAAAAGTTCTCGCCAGCACAGCAAGATTCCCGGCCCAAGGAGGTGCGTATACTCCCCCAAAGAGGAAGCGAAGCGGAAGTGCATAGAGTGTACATGTAACCACAGAAGCCACAGACCACCTACATAACCACCCAGTTGGTTCTTTATTCTATGACCACCCTTTCAAGGTAGACTAAATTCAATTTCATCTCAATGTCGCTGCTGCTAGCAGCGCCGCCTTCAAATATCCTCCCTCTCGCCTGCTCTCGCCCGTCTCTTGAAGGCGTTGGTAGATGAGACTGTGGAGGAGAGATGTTCCCGTGGTGTACCTTTATTTATATTCTATGGGTGTACTCTGTCAGCGCGGGATCATATGGTGGGATTGCATAAGTGTTCTCTGCAGTCAGCTCTGCTGCTAAATGCGCCGTGAATCTTTTAGAATGCCAAATGTGTGTTGTGCTGTGAAAGGGTGCCAGCATCATCGAGAGAGCAACGAGGGCGTCTACTTCCACACTCTGCCTCCGAGCGCCTCTCGAAAAAGGAAATGGGAAAAAGCCATCGGCTGCACCTTGCCGTATTCTGCTCGCGTCTGCTCCGCCCACTTTCTTGCCTCGGACTATTTACTACATTACGGAAGCCAAAGGCCCCTACATAGACTCAAATGGACTGCAGTGCCTTCTGTTGATCTGTGCAACTTAGACGAAGCCGTGGTAGTAATCGTTCGCTTTTTGGAGTAGTTACTGTCACATTAAGCAACTTGAACTGAGTTAAGTGTGAGAGTAGCTGCTACCGCTGCAGCAGTAGAGGGGATCCCGATTCAGCGGGAGCTCGCTGCCTCAAATTGGCGTGCATTTGTGAACCTACAGCCGTGGTAAAAATCAATCCGAACCGATCGGCCATTTGGCACGAAATCATCTCTGTCGGCAAACGTGGATTGGCGCTCGTGTGGAAGTTATGAAGTGCCTAAGGTCTGGATTGTTTGACGGATGTCGCCTGTGAATTCCGAGTATTTCCTAGCGAGGTCATATTATAAAACGATGATATTTATGTTCGCTGCAGTCGAGAAAAACGTGCTGCTTGAATCGTGAAGCTGTCAAGCGCTGCCCTTGTGCGTGTGTTCGCTGTTGCATTTTAGCAAACTTTGAACGTTTGTCGTAACGAGTTCAGAGATGTTGGTGCAGCACTTGTGTAACATGGGAGGATACCTAGATCATATGGCACAGAATTTCTGGATTGCGCATAGGTCAACTTTGAATGTCATAGACGTGCATCATACGGCAACGTCCAGAAAAATAAATTTAAACATAAGCCTTCAGTGACTGCAAGTAGTTCCATTGTGTTGTACCTTGGATGCCCCATTCAGGGAAATGTGTTATAGAAAGATATGGCCCTGCTCCTATCAGAAAAGGCTCGTTTCTGTAGCAAAACTCGGGGATTGTGTATGTTAGTGCACTATCAAGAGTGCTCAAAGTCCTAGTGACCCCCACCTCTAAAAAAAATATAATGAAATGAATAAAATATGATCCTAAACAGAATCGTGAGCTGTTCCAGAAACACACATGAAACAATTACTGCTGTGGTGCATCAGGAGACTACAAAATACGAGATTTCAGGCTGACAGTTCCTTGACTAATTGTCCCAATTGTTGCAGATACATGCAGTGAAACAAGAGCCACCGCAGAGCCCAACAACTTCTGCAGGCGAATCTGGCGACAGACCTGAAATATCATCGAAGGTGAGCTACACCAATTGCCATTAGTATATAGAGCCAGTTCTCCTAAGGAAGAGCGAATGACACTCCACAAAATGGTATTGAATGAAGTCGAGGAAGTCAAGAGCCCATAACACACTTTCGCTAGAAAAGGATGGCAAAAATGAAACTATCGCAAAAATGAAACGTCTCTTATGAGGTGCCTCCTGCCGTCTGCTGGGTGGACTACAGCTTGTGATGGGTGGCACGGTCTGAGCTCTGGTGTGCGCTGAAAACATCCGGCCGACCAGCCTACCGTGGCTTCGCGAGAAGATTCAACTTTGGCTGTTTGCAATCTCAATGTTGTTCTTGAGTGACACAGCCGAGTTCAAGAATCCACGTCCCCACAATCCTTAAATTATAAAATGCATATCGTATGAGTGCTGAAATTTTGATATATTCATCCAGTGTTGTGGTCCATTTTGGGCTGTTTCAAAAATTGTTGTTAACCGACTTGCCCATTTGTCTATTTTGCTACAGTAGATATACATTTAATTTTTTGTAGGGAAGTGTGTTCTTTTTTTTGTGTGTGCAAGGAAGTTTCCTTGCCAGACTGTTTTTAATCAAACCCTCTACTACAGAAAAGGATGGTAGTTTCAACTGCACGTTGGTCCCTCTGTGCAGGCTGATAACGACAAGAAATCACGAAACCGCTGTTCGGTTGTTGGTTGCACCAAGTTCACCAGACCTCTACATCGGATGCCCCAAAACCTTGAGCTGCGGCGCAAGTGGCTGGAGATAATCGGCCTCCTTGAGTCGGAGACGCGAAACTTCCTATACGTGTGCAAACGGCATTTTGCCGCCGATGCTTACACACTAAATCCAGATCTGCTGCAGGACATGGGCTTCACAACTAGGTACTACCTGCGGGCAGATGCAGTACCATCCCTGTTTCTTCCCAGCGATCTAGTAAGTGCAGAACATTCCTGAAGGACTTTTTTAATTCAATGGACCTTTCCCACGAAGCAGTTTGCCAAGCTAATGTCAGCGTAGTCATTTTTACAGTTGGCACATATGAGCACAGATAGGTAGACAGGGCTCTTGTGATAAAACCGTGTGCTGAAGACAATCCCTGACATACGCAGCTTGCATCTTGATTTGAATTGCGACTGGTGCCACTATTTGCTGGGTAAATGTGCAGTGCAGAGAAGCGAACTTGTGAATTAAGAAAACTCTATTTATTTCAGTTTTATTTACAAAGCTTGTCAAAATACAGATGTACATTACTATACAGGAGGAGGTCCCAAGGCAAAAGCTGCATGTGGGACCTTATGAGAAACGAATAAAGATACGTACAGAATCAGGTGAACCTCACAAGTAATATAAAATTTGTAGAAGTAAAGTAGGAGCAAGTAAGTGGCAAAATTTGTGCAAACGAAACACTATAATGCCACGGGAAAAAAAAGAAAATAACGGAAAAACTTGTAGCAGTAAGAGGAGGAAAATTTATTTGTACAGAAATATAATAGACAGCTGATAATAAATATGAAACAGCAATGTGAAAAACAAAAACAACATACAGAGAATTCTTGCATCAGTGAGAAGAGGTGCTTGCAAGGCTGCAGTGGTTGTATCACAAGGACAACCACAAGGATAGAGAACCCGATAGGTCGAAATTAATTCGCAGGCATAAACCCACTATGACGTCTCTTATAAACCACAATGCAGTTTCATGGCCTCAAACCTCGCAGTTTAATCACATTAACATGAATTGTATTGGACAAATAGATGTATTCTGGCTTGAGGTTGACTTGACCTCCTGTAAAAGCAACATCGAAGGATGGAAAGAAGTTCAAAGGACACACTAGAATGGACGTAAGTTTTACAACTGCTTGCAAAAACGACCTTTGAAGTAGGTCCTTAATCCAGCTTGGCGACCCTTGAAGCCGACTTGTGCACCTGGCCAGTTTAGCTACTTGAAATAACTGTTGCCACATGAAGGCAGTCTGTACAGCTGTCTTTATTGTTGCAGAAGCAAGAAGCACAGCAAGAAACACCGCAGAGCCATACAACAGCTGAAACACAGCCCCAGGTAAGTTATGCTTGGCGGCACGCTTTTGAAGTACTAAAAATTGTTTTAGTCCATATATGTATTATATTTATAGAGTACAACCAAAACTTCTTATATTAATGTCTTATCCAGCACGAAACTTCTTTCATTATATCCAATATTCATTATCGGCACACACGCTGATATCGGCGGAAAAAATTCCAAGATTTTATGTTAAGTACGCTATATCCGGTAATTCATTATGTTCATGTTATGTCAAGGTTGTACTGTACGGGGTTAGCGAAGATGTAGACATCAGCAACCACGTTTGTGGTGCTATCTTGTGGCTCAGAATTCAACCAGAGATGAGGCACAATTGTTATTGCAGTGGTCAACAATGTTTTACTTAACTGCTGGTGTAAAGAGTTGGCAGCAGGATAGTCATTAAAATCCAGGCCTTTCTTAATTTATTTTCAACAAAAATGGGGATGAAACCAAAATATTTCTGCCGTATTGTGGTTAGTCAAAGTGTTACAAGGTGTCGCTGTCAGCGTTGTTGCTGCCATCTACGTCTCCAGTAACCTGGAGTGCTGCTCCACAGACTGGCATGAAGCATGGAGGGTTAGTGCGTGCTTGTTAATAGGAAGTACATAGGAACATTCAATGTAAATAGCATGATGGAATGAAGCCGTATCCTGGTGAAAAAAAAAAAAGCATTAATGTGATAGGGCCGTGACATCTTCTTATAACACTTTTCTAGCTTGGCCCTGTCACCATCCATCTGCAATAACTTGACAAGCATGTCCTTGCAACGATGTACTTCAAAAGCTAAAGTAATGCCGTATACCATCTTGTGTTTGGCCTATCGTTTGTACAAGTGGCGCTGTAAGGCTTGTCTTTCTGCAACATATTTTTTTTTTTTAGTATAACAAATGCTAAACTGATGCATGAGCCAAAGAAGAACTTTATATTAAACATTGTGTGCTTCCGTAAAGTTTTGCATTGTTCTGTTCACTGATATTGCAGCGTTGTTGCTTGATGACTTATAGGTTCTTTTTTGACTTCATGCCATGCTCACACCGTTGGCTGTGTAGAAGGCAGAATGTTGGGCTTGTGTCAGCAAGCTAAACTTTTGATAATCAACACAAGAAAGGTAGAAAAAGAAGAGAGAAACAATGCTGTTGTTCTAGTTATTTAAAATTAAGCTAGGTAGCAAACAAACTTTCTCTCTGCGAGGTCACCTGTGAAATCCACCCGACAAGCAGATAGCCGTCTGAAAACAAGCCTTAGCAGTGGGAGTGTTTGTTGAAATAACGAAATTTTCTATTCGAATCAAATACAAGTTGTAAGAAACATGAGCTTCGAATATTGAATGAAATGCTGATTATTATTTCAACAACTGAAATTAAAAAAAAATGCTTTTCTTCAACATACGCAATGCTACGTTGAAGTTCATTCACAACAGTTCCTGATTCAGTCACGACAGTTCCTGATTGGTCGTCAGAAGAAAGAAAACAGGCACTTGAGGTGGCCGGTGGACTATATGCAAGTGCCATATGCAACCAGCATGTGACTGCGGTTTAGACGAGCAAAGAACCTGAGTGTTTTAATAAATGATGCAGTCTAAAAAATGCTATCTGCTTGCAGAGGTTCAGCAAAAATAAAGCTGCAGCAGCACAAAACCTTCTCTTAAAGCTGACGGGATAAAAACACTGTCACTGTGTACATATTATTTGAGATGGAACAATCCATTGTAAACATGGAAGGATAGCAAGACATTGTGATTGATTACAATGCCATCACATTGCACTGTGCTGAGATGCCCTAGCCCTGGCGAGAAAGAGATTTCAATTCTCAAGAAACTCTCAAGAGGACAGATAGATAGGGGTGTGCGAATAGTAATTTTTGTCAACAAATAAAATCATAGTGCCAGCAGGGAACCAAAGTGCAATAAATTTGGTATACTTTTAGAATACTTCTTGAATAATGAATTGCCATTAATTCTCACCATTAACATTAAATTATCTTCACATCCTAGTTCACTACGTTGGCAAGTTTCTGTCACTACATTGCGCATTATGAAAGGTTGTCTATTAAATGCACAAATGGATTACTAGGAGCAAATATGCAGTTTATCCACTTACTCGGAATGCATTGGCATGTGTTAATAGTAGCAGTTTAGTTGGAAAAGCATGTCTCTTTAAGCAACGTAGTGTGCTCTATTCATAACTTCTCTTGTTTTATGTGTACCATCTGTACTGGGATGGAATTTATCACTCTTTTACTCCAATTTTATGCTTGCTCACACACAGTTAGTGGCTTGAAATATTCGAAAAATATTCATATTTATGAATAGCGACTATTTGATTTGAAAACTGAGTCGAATAAGGCAATAAGGCAACCGAATTGAATAGGCGGTACTCAGAAAATAAACGTCACATGGGCCCTCGCCTCTTGTTTGGGAAAAGGCAGGGGAGCATTGTTGTTCGCAGGCGACAATCGAGGCAATGGGAGGGAGTCTCCACTACGGGGAGAGTAGCTAACCTCCTTGCACCATCCTCTTGCAACATATTGTTTGCTTCTATCGTAACTATCGCTGAACAGTTTTCAAGAGTTGGTGTTAGAACGCTCCCTTACAACTTCTGCTGTACAACCAAAATTTCTGGTTGGGCCCGATGAGGGGCCCATTAATGGGGAGTACATACTGTGTGCGATAGCACTGCATATCTGTAGCTGAAGCTTCAACCCGTGGGTGGCTCTGCAGGCTCCACTGCGGCAGTATGGCCGTATTCGTCCGAAAGGCACCATCAGCACACAAACTGCCCCTTATCAACGTACAGTTCGTGCACAGGCCTCTCCACTGGCTAAGGGAAAAGATGCCGGTAAGTGTGTCCGCATTTTGACAATCACAACGCTTGCTTTTAACATGAAATTTAAATTAGTGATTAAGCCTTTTTCATCATTTTCCCACTAAATTTTTCTTCTTTCATAAAATGATTGAAGAAACAGTACAACCACTTAAAGAGACAAGTTGGAAAAAAATTATATAATTATTTAGTAGTTACAAATAGAGCTGAAACAGTTAATAGCAACGAAAACGTGCGGAAGGTGTAATGAGTGGTGGAATGAGAACATTGTAAATATTGTCCAGAAGCAGCAATATGACAGTATGTACGTTTGAGAGCAAGTGGGTGTAGCTGATACTCTAATGAAAAAATTTAATTCTGGGGCTTTATGTGCCAGAACCACAATGTGATTATTAGGCTCACCGTTTTGGGGTACTTCTGAATAATTTTGACCATCTGGGCTCCTTTAAAGGGACTGACAAACGATTTTTAAGGACCCAGTTTTTTATGGCGCAACAAGAAGCTCGCCCTCAATATTGTTTACCCCTGCAGCAGTTACTTCACAAGTACCTACTGTATATTTTGACCTCTTCAACCATTTTTGAAATAAAAAGCTGGTACTATGAGCTTGTGTTGTTGTACTGGCCTTTCTTATATTTGCACTGTTTTTTTCCTGAAGCCCATGCAATGTTATGGCTGGCTGGCCCCCGGCATCATTATTTTGTCAATAGATGAGCCAAAGAGTACGCATTTGGGCTGGTTGGTTCATGATTACGAGCAATAAAAACAGCGCTAAACGCTGTTTTACCTTAAAGGAAAGCAGTCGGCAGCTGCTCTGTCCGAGAATCGCTCACGGCAAATGGTTGCGGTAATACCATATGTTCACCAGGTTGCGCACAACCTCAAAAAGGTTGTCAGCAGGGCAGGCGTCAGGTTGCTGTTTACTGCCAAAAATAAGTTAGGTAGCCTGTGCCACCAAGTCAATAGGGTAAGCAATAACAACAAAAAAAAGTTGTAAAAAACAGCACAGACAGAGGTTTGTTGCTGACTGTTGTGACTGTGTAGTTTACAAGATCCCTCTTTCATGCAAGCGTTTTTATATCGGTCAAACGGGGCGTTGCATCAACGACCGCATGCGCGAGCACTTCAACAAATTTCAAAAACGGACAAAAGATAGTCAGTTGTCACTACATTGCAATGAATGCGGCTGCAAGCCATCCTTCGAAGGTGTAACCTATCTGTCAAAATATCGTGATGACCGCGCACGCCTTATATCCGAAGCCTTCCACATTCACGTTAGTGGTGATGCATGTGTAAGCCTCCCGTCCATTTCTCTCCTTCCAAAGGAGATTGCCTTCTTATCACATTAATTGCATTCCCCCTGCGCATGTCCTATCCTGTAGATTCTGTGGTTTCAGATAGCGGCGGAGCATATATATGCTGACTGACGGAATAAACACACTTTGGTTGTTAGTCAGCGCCGTTGTCTGTGTCCCTTCACTCGTCCCGTCGTTTAGCGCTGTTTTTATTGCTCGTAAAGATGAGCCAAGCCAACTCATCAAAAACATAGCCGAAGGCAGCACCACTTTTCTGCTCACTACAAACGAAGGCTTATCTGCACATTTTTAAGTAATAAAAAACCTTATAATAGAAAAAAAGTGTACTGTGTTTCGATACTAATAAAAAAGGCTAGGAACCACATATACTAGTAGAAGTAGTGGTAATATAAACTTTATGTTGTGGGCTTTGGGTGGTGGGTGGGTCCCTCACTACTTCAGTGCTCCACTGGTCTCTGCAGTTTGCTAGGCTTGATCGAGAAGAGCGCTCTCGCTCTCTAGGTAATTGCTAGCAAGCCAAAGTTCCCACATCCTGTTACTCAGCATTTGCGCCGCATGGTGCGAAATGGAATTTGGAGGCTGTAGTTTGCATGTCCACATGACGTGGCCAAGAGTTCGCCGCTCCCCGCACCAAGGACACATGTCCCCATGGAGTGGAGGTTGTATCTTACTAGGTATTTGGAAGTCTGTACAGTAGTATACGTGTTTGTCTGTATGCGGCAGCAGTCCCTGGCCTGTTCTCCCGTAAGGGCGGGGATGTGGGCATCTCTATTTTTGCCTCTCTTTTGTATGGTTTTCGAGGATGTCGTGCGGGTGGATTAAGGGTTTCTCGAAAGGCCTGACCGGGAGGAAGGTCAGGTGACAGGTCACTTGAAATATCTTCATGTCTTTGTAGCATGGCGCGTCAAAGGTAACCATTCGTGACTGTTAGTGAAGAATTAAAAATGTAAATCCATGTTTAATGAGGAAAACGGGGCTTGTATTAGCCATTACAATAGGCAATCTTTCCTTCAGCGGGGTTATCTCGATTCATGTTCTCGAGTAGTTGTCTGTTCCTTTAAGGGGGCCCTGAACCACTTTTTACTGACGCGAATAAATGCATTTGAAGTTCAAATGGGCTATTTCAGAAATACTTTGCTGCAAGAAGTACTTCAATACGTTCAGCAGAAGCAGAGTTATTGGCAATCACACGCTCTTCGCGGTGCTTTCGCTCATTCTTCAATGCCTTCCACTGTAAAGGCTATGGCGGAGCAGGGCGTGCCCACAGTGCTTCGCATTCTAAATGTCGCTGTGGCGCGCAGTTTGAATTTCCGATTTTGGTGCCTGCGACGCGCTAAACGTAAGCCAAACGTGGTTGTGCTCAGTCATCCACCATGCGCTTCGCCAGTCGACTCACGGCGGCACCCCGTGGTGGTCACAGTATCTATGCTACGCAGCAGACTGCAACTACCCATGGCAGCCACGTATGGGAATCCGCTTTATTACGAAATAAAGCGTCCACCAGAGACTGAAGAGCAGGCTTCAGTTGAAGAGAGAGCGTTTGAGAGACTTGTGCTCCGCTTGTGAGCTCCACATACCGCATACAACAGCAAAACTTGGCCGAGATGTTCACAGCAGCGCATGCTACCCATGGACCATGTTATCTCACCAAGCCCTAGGGGTGGTTCAGGACCCCTTTAAGGTTCACCTAAATCCAAGTGCATTGACGTTTTTGTATTTCTCCTCCATCAAGGATGTGGCCGCCACGGCCAAGGTCAAACTCATGACCTCAAACTTAGTAGCGCAGAGCCATGGCCATTGGCCTACCGTGGCGAGTAGCTGATATTCTAGCCAAGATTTGGAGTAACTGGAGTTGGGCAGGCCATGTAGTGCTGGTCTGCTAGAGTAACAAAATGAATGTGGGGGAAATGCAGTCAAGGGTGTCAGACGATTAGATGGTGTGGTGAGATTAGGAGATTAACAGCCTTAAGGATGGGCTTGCCTGGAGCGAACCAGGTGTAGCTGTAGATCACTGGAAAAAGGCTTTTTTCCCTCAAGTGATGATGATGACTGTAAAAGTTATAAAACTGACTGAAAAGGTAAACATCAGGCAAAACTCCGCCTGGTTTGGGAAAACTAACTGGATTAAAGCTCGTAAGCCTCCAACCAAGATTTTATTAAATGTCCTATGTTTTGTAGCCGGTCCTCCAGATCCTTTTTCAGGGATGAGATGGTGAAAGGTGCAGTAATGCTTATAAGTTTTGTGTGACCTGGCTCAGACCTGGCGTGCTAAATTTATAGTTATGCTCCAGAATAACAAATTTACTGTTGTTGTCGAGAGCAGCTCATTCAGGGCTCTAAACACAAAACGCTGCTGCAGACATGCAGGTGGACCTCGACTTGGGTGTCTCCTCGGCAGGGACACAGACCGATGACCTGGCACTGTTCACACGTACGACACAGAACATCGAGCAAAATGCTGCATCTCCATCGGTACAAATTTACACTTCCAATAATCTCATCTATCAACACCTGTTTCATTCCAGAAGGAAGTAGCGAGGTCGCACATCTTGACACCCCAACATATGCACTACCTTTGCAGGATCAAACGTGTGACTGCAGCTGCCATCGCATGTGCCACTGTAGTTGCCGGCAAAGTGCAGTGAACTCGATAGCCACACAAGCTACCACAATTGGGAGCGTGATCTGCCTGTGGACATCATGATAAAGTCTTGTAAGTGACGTTGGTAAGTGTCATACTAGCACTTGTGATGCTGTTGACCACATGAAAATTGAGTGTCTTTATTCCACTTCATAAGAAGCCAACAAACACTGGCACCAAGGACAACATAGGGGAAATTGCTTGTGCTTAAGGAATGAAATAAAGAAACCGTTAATTAATGGAAATGAAAGTGGATGGAAAAACTACTTGCCGCAGGTGAGGAACAATCCCACAACCTTCGCATTTCGGGTGCGATGCTCTACCAATTGAGCTACTGCGGCGCCGTTTCCCCATCCACTTTCTTGGATGTTTATGTTTTCCTAGTAGAACCCTGGGATTGTGAGCCAGCGCCACCACTCACAGACCTTGACAGCAAATTAGAACATCCTTTCTGCCGCAGTCGTCACGAGAATGTGATCTTTATGGGTGAAGGCAACCGGCCAATAAACCCACCATGGCTACCTGAAGCATCAATGTTGCCGGATTCGAGACCATCATTTATTTATTTATTTATTTATTGATACATACATACATACATACATACATACATACATACATACTTACTTACTTACTTACTTACTTACTTACTTACTTACTTACTTACTGCAGTGCAATTTGCGCTATAGCAGGAGTGGGTTGAAAAAGGTACAGAAAATGCATTGGAGTATACAGCGGTCAACACAGGTGAACACCTTTACGAAAGAGCAGTGGTGAAAGGAAAATACACAAGAAGTTATACAAATGCTGCCGGGCATGGGTGAGCACGATTATGCATCTAAGATGGCGGTCGCAAAAATTTGGAAGAGCATGAGCGAATGGACCGAGGTAATGAATTCCAATCTTCGATTGAGCAGCGAAAAAAGCTGAATTTGAACATGTTAGTACGTGCGTAGTAGGGTATCAAGTTTAGGTCATGATGTCTTCTCGTTGATGATCCTGGCATGAAGTTCATGTAATTATCATTTGAGAGCCTAACCAAAGAATTGACAATGCAATGCAAGAATTTTAATGATTCGACACGGCGACGAGAAGAGAGCGTGTTTAGGTTCAAGGAAGAAAGTGTTGAAGAGGGCGAAAAGTCGCGATCGTAACGATGACATATAAATCACACAGCTTTTTTCTGTATTGCTTCTAGCTTATTAATCTCTCACTGTTTATGCGGGCTCCAAACTACAGATCCATAATCAAGAACAGGGCTGATTAAAGATTTATACATTAGTAACTTTGTGTCTTTATGAGATGGGGAAGCGTTCGCCTCAAGTAACCTAATTTTTTTAGAGCTTTACTGCATACGTAATCAATGTGTTTGGACCATGACGTGTTATGCGTAAAAATGACACCAAGATACTTATACTCAGAAACCTTATCTACAGCTCGGCTATTGAACGAGTAACTAAAAAGGGAGGGGGAAGATTTGTTGCAGAAAGACATCGGAACGGTTTTATTGAAATGAATGTTCATTTGCCAAGTGTTACACCAATCGCAAAACCTAGAAAACGACTCTTGAAGGCGATAACGATCATTAGAAGAGTTAATCACTTCATATAGAATGCAGTCATCAGCATAGAGACGAATGTTAGAAGAGCAGTGAAGTGGCAAATCGTTTATATATAATAAGAAATGAAGCGGCCCAAGGACGGAGCCTTGTGGTACACCTGATGTCACATCAACAGTAGCGGAGTCAGTCGAACGTAAGAGACGAACTGGGAGCGAAATGAGAGAAAGCTTAAAATCCAGTTAACTAAATGAGGGTTATTCAGTACAGCATGAAGTTTAGCAATAAGTTTAGAATGTAAAACGGTGTCAAATGCCTTTGAAAAATCTATAAAAATGGCATCAACCTGGTTGCCTACATCAAGGTTAGATGAAATGTCATGCATGAACTCAGCTAGCTGCGTCAACGTGCTAAAACTGCACGTAAACCCATGTTGCATGTTAGGCAGTAAATTATTTGACTCCAGAAAGAGCGTGATGTGCTTATGAATGACGTGAATTCGTGGGTTCCAGCATTTTGCATGACTGTGACGTCAGTGAAATTGGCCTGTAGTTCGACAAACGCTGCTTATCTCCAGATTTATAAAGAGGGAGCACTTTGGCTAACTTCCACGAAGAAGGTACAGTAGCGGATAAGGACTTTCTGAATATGACTGACAGATATTTCGATGACCACAACGAATAACGAACAAGGAACGCGTTGTGTATCCCGTCCGGACAGGTGCATTTCTTAACACCCAGGTTTAATATAAGGTTGAGGATGCCTTCGCAGTTTATCTCAACTATATATTAGCTATATATATAAGAAACTATATTGGTTATTGTCGGGATAAAGTTGTTATCGGAAACAAATACGGACTGGAAATACTTGTTGAAAGTATCGAATATCACCACCGGGTCGTTGATGATGTCATTATCTATTCTGAAAGAAGTGGATGAAGCATCGCTAGGTAAAATAGAAGACCAAAATTTTCGTGGGTTAGTTCTTAACAAATTGTGCAGGCGAATGCGAAAAAAGAAATTCTTGGCCTTTTGCAACTTCAGATTGAGTTCTTTCTTTGCCTTAACAAATCTATCCAATGCCATGGGATCACTGCCTCTTCTGGAACGCCTTGACCTTCGAACGCGACGGGACAAATGCAAGATATCACGAGTCATTCATGGAATGTTAGAATTTCTTTTCTTAGTTTTAATGGGCACAAAATGTTCAATACATGATTTGACAAGATGCTCAAGTAATTAGCTAGGCAGTTGACGTCCTGGTTATCTGAAAGTGCACTAAATGTATCAAAATGATGAGATAAGGCATCAGTAATGGAGTTGTCTTCCGCGCGAGTGAAATCAGGGAAACTAGTAAATGTGTAGGGTATTTAGGAATTGGACAAGAGAGTGATACTAAAATGCCCTTACGGTCTGAAATACCATCAATTACCTTGCAAGAAAAGTCACGTTCGGCTAGGTTAGCGCTTAGACAAACTAAGTCAAGGACGGAATTTAACCTGGTTGCACTAGGAACAACCTGGGTGAGACCAAAGGACAAGGAAATGTTTATTAGTTCTTTACAAATAGCTGTGTCGCGACCGACTGCAGACAATGATGACCAGTGGATGCCAGGGGCGTTGAAGTCACCCATACAGATAAAACTCGACGAAGCAATGTTAACCTCGCTCATGTAATTTGCAACAGCATAAAGGACATCAAGAGTAGAGCCGGGGGGACGATATATAACACTAATCACAATACACCGATTACGTAGGTAAATTTTACACCACATGGATCCTGTTTCTGGAGGAGAAGGCAAGACAGAGAATCGTAGATCCGACCGGATAAGCAGTGCCATGCCACCGTAGAAAGGGGGTTAACCCCCTTTCTTCTCGTTATGTAATAAATGAGAAGAAAGGGGGTTGACCGAGGGGCCCGATTTTTTTATTAGTCATATCACAAGAAGCCAGCAAACACTGACACCCAGGACAATATAGGGAAAATTGCTTCTACTTAATAAATGAAATAAACAATAAATTAATGGAAATGAAAATGAATGAAAAAAACAACTTGCCGCAGGTGGGGAATTCCACTTGTTGTAGCATAGCTGTCCTCCTGTTGGCACCTGACCTGTTTGTGTCTCTTGAACTCCATTATTTTTTTTTGCACATTAATAATTATACCAGTTTATTCCACTATCGGACTAGGAATGGAACCACTCGAAAGAATGCTAAAGACTAACGTTATGTTGGATAGAGGTGATGCCAAGATGTCCCATGTGTCACTTTACCTGGGAACAGAGCTTTCTTAAATGAGAAAATGATGTTAACATTAGACACAATTGATGCAGCCATTGTGAAAATAGGGAGCCTGTTCACATGACAATATCTTCTGTGCCATTTATAATGGGTAACTACAGTGCATCCTTATCCTTATGCAAGGGGCACACTTTCTTCCTAAATTTGTTTCCGCCTTTCTTTGGTGGAGCACGTATTTTAGCAAAGAATGATGTGTGTCTGCCTTGGGAAATCCACTGTTTCCGCCGTATGTGACAACCTCAGGAAATATTTATTTTATTTTTGTTGGCTAAAACAATGCACTGTTACTACGAGTTCACTTTCCGGCAAACTCCTAGTCACAGAGCTGGAGCAGTGCTGTAGTCTGTTTCTCTGTCCTTGGGTGCGACCTTGTATATCGCACTTAAGTTTGTGTGATGGAAAAGCTACTGGGGCTTTCACACTAAACATTAACAAAATATTACATTCTATAGTGTCCATATATGTTTTAGATAACATGGGAACAACAGAAGCTCATAAACATAAGCATACACGTATGTTATGTTTCGTGAAGACACATTCAAAATGTTCAACAGAGGGCATAAGCAAAGTGAGGGGACAACCAAGTGTTTGTGTGTGTCTGAAGGTGGTACTTACTAGCCGTTACAGCCAGTGCTCTGTGTTGAAACACTTTTTTACAAGTTGCATTTTCTGTGCGAAAACTACAAGAACTGTCGCTTATGTGCAGGTAGACTTCAGTGTCAAGAGACTTACGTATGTGGTGGCACAGACCACTGCCTGTTCTGTGGTATTGCCCGTGACAAGGAGTGCCGAGTCATTCTCTGGCAGTATGACTAGTTCCAGTGACCCGATTCATCAATTCAAGTGGAACCAAACAACCAAGTGCAGCTTAAGGAAGAGGTGCCAATAGAATGCAGATGCGATCAACAGTGCGGTTCAACAAAGGGGCAAAGTCATCAGCCTTCTTTCCGTACCTTTGATGCCAAGCTTCTGTACTATAACATTGTCCTATGGCACTCTCACCAGCCGCGACTGATAGCACAGAAAAATTTTCATCTGGCCAAAGATGATCAAGTTCATTCTTTGGCTACTACTCATGGTAACTCGTGAGAAAATGGTTCTCATATATCATCCTGCTTTTCACCATTGAAATTTAAAAGCAGAGATGAAAATCAAAGGCATGCAATAAACCATGTGTCATTTCCTGAAATTATTCTTGTCTAACAAACTTCATGCTGTGTATAGAGGAGGTCCCTTACAGTACGAGGTCTTTTAAGCACAAGATTGCCTACAGGTGAGATCAGTTGCACTTCAATGAAGCATTTGCAAACTCTTTCAGTCCTAACCTGATGCTTGTTCATAAAATAGTTGATAGAGAAATGAGAGACACTTGATTGCTGGTTGTGCCAAGACTGGAACATGCAACCTATTGTCTCTGAGACCAAGCCTTGACCCTATCAACAGCTGTATGTGCATGGTGTAGTTAATGCTGCTAGTAGACTGCATTGTGCACATTGGTGAAAGTAGGGGCACGTATGTGTTGTCAGAAAACAGCAAGTGGATGAAGTGGAAGGTATCGATAGCCACTAAGCTGCACTGAGGAGGACAGTGGTGGAGATGGCCAAAGCAGCTGGAAGCATACCTGGACCAACCAAGGTAACATAATGCAATTTTTTGTTGTTGCACTTTGCCTGTGGTCAGAGCAGCCCTTCACCTGCGTTATCTACCAGATCACCTGGCTGTGAACAGGGGAAGTGAATGTGACACAGAATCGAGCAGAAGGAATTTCTACATTATACTAGAAGGACGAAGGTCCTTCTGACCTAGAAGGTCAGAAGGACGGCAATGCTCAGTATTGTACCCGTTGGGGCTGACATTGGCATAGACTGGAGCTATTACAGTCAAAACTCTGAACAACGCTCTGTGCGCCATCAATACTGGTGCTTCCAGCTTTCCGCTGTACCAGCCATTCAGCGATGTGTTACCGGGCCTGTCTGTACATTATGACAATTCCTTTGCAAATCATCCTGTAATTTGGTGGATTCTGTTGGGAAAGCCAAGTAGACAACCGAGAGCTTTCATTACTTTTCTGTGTGCATCGTTCTGTGCCTGTGCACATTGGCATTTAAAATAGATGCTAGTGGCACCATGTGTGCGTGTGTATATACAGAGAACCCACGCGTGCAGTGCTAAATATTAGTTCAGGCGCCCCAGCTACATGCCTTGTCTGCCTTTCATGGTGAGTGTGCTGCTGTCTACCTTGTAGCTGGTTCCCGCCTTTATGAAGGAGTTGCTATTTTCCTGTTTCAAGCAGCTCGGTCGGCATGCACTATCTGAGCTGGTTCAAATCTGATCCTTGCATAGCCTGTACCATTAGTTCAAGCTCTTAATCATGTATGGTGTGAAGCATATTAAGTGAGACGTAACCCATAAGCTCAGGTAGGCATCTTGCAATTCTTGGACTTGCCGGTGTTCTACCACATACAGTAAACCTTTCTATATATACTGACGACATATGCATATGGGCCTCGGCAGTTACACGTCTCCAGGTGTGTGCACGGCTCCAAAAAGCAGTGACCCTAACATCATTGTACCTGCGTGCTCAAGGTCACAGCATTTCGACCGAGAAGTGCGCCTTAGTCGCTCTTACCCACAAGCCCATGACCTGGTACCCCATTTCTGTTGACCACCAAACATTTTCATGCGTAAAATCTTGCCTATTCCTAGGCATTATTATCGACAGAGACCCTTCATGGAGCCCCCGCATCTCATACTTGAAGAAGAGGCTTACGTCTATCGCCCATATACTAAGGTTTCTTGTCGGTGAAATAGGCACATCCGTGGCATCTATGCTTCAACTGTACAGGACGCTCTTCCTAGGATACTTGCGATATAGCACAACAGTACTGTCTAATGCTAACAAATCTAGCATCCATGTCCTACAGAGCATTCAAGGGCAGGCCCTTCGAAGAGTTCTGGGGCTACCTTGAAGTGCTTCAACCATAGCAACAATTGCCACCGCAAGAGACCACCCAATAATGACCTATATAGCTATCGACGCACTCCAGGCGCATATTTGCCATCTATCCAGAGTCCCTGACCTATATCTCGCTCGCTTGCCTGAGAAAAGACTCAAGGCAGTGCTCTCCAGATCAGTTGTGGCACTCTTTACCATTGAGGCAATCACCCGCAACAAGAACGCCATCTCCTCTGTGGTGCTTGAAAAATCCTTTGTACCTTGCTGTTCCAGGAATAGTGGAGAAAGCTATCCTGACCACCGCGGCTCTCAAGCAGATCACATTGAAACTTTTGCATTGTTCATACGCTAACCGAATCCATGTTTACACGGACAGTTCCGTCTCAGAAAATTCGACGGGCGCCATTGTTATACCATCTCAATCGGTCATCCTCAAGTTTAAGACTTCACGCGTAACTACATCTGCAGGTTCCGAACTGGCCGCTCTTCGCGCTGCTGTCGAATACATTGAAAAAGAACCGCCTAACAAATGGGCAGTATTTCGCGATTCGAAAGCAGCCCTCCAGAGCTTGCGAGGTTTACTACATGGCAAATATGAACAGCTGGTGTCTAAAATCAAGTAAACTTGTCATTGCACTTCTGAACGAGGACGCTATCATCTTTCAGTGGTTTCCTGGACATTGTGGCATCATTGGTAATCACCTCGCCGATGACGTTGCCCGACATGCCCAGGCTGCCACACCAACACTCCTTATACCTTTATCGAGAGTAGACGCTGCAAGAGAGCTTCGCAGTCTCGCTCGTACCATCACATTAAGTTACTGGCATACACCACAGAACTCTGTGTCGTTTATACAGCCTCGACCCATCACTGGCACTTAAATTACCAGCAAACCTTTCACGACGTGATGCAACACTGCTGTGTCGGTTGTGGGTAGGAGTAGCATTTACCAACTCCTACAGCTATCGTTTTGGAATGGCGGACTCGCCAATGTGCGCTAAGTGTAAGTGAAGAGACCATCAGTCATCATCTGTGCCACTGTTCTCGCTGTGGCAACCAACGTCAGTCTCTCCAGTGTGCCTTGAATAGAGGGGATGACAGGCCATTTACAGAAGCAAAGATCTTGGGAGCCTGGCCTCACAGTTCATTAGCCCAGAAAGCAGTTCGAGCGCTTCTTTACTACATGAAGGCAAGAGACTTGAGTGCCCCACTATAGAGATCCTACACGTAACTTAGTGCATGTGAAAGTGCGGTATAGACTCATGTTTTCTCTCTTGCACACTCCATTCCCCTCCCCATGTGTAGGGCAACAAACTGTACTCGGACTGGTTAACCTCCCTGCCTTTCCTTCTTCCCTTCTCTCTCTCAGCTAGGTCGAATATGTGTCTTTTGCTAATATCAGAGCGACCATATGTGTTTTGTGGCATTTAGAGGTGCAGCTACATTTCGAAATATTGTGAGTTATAGCTTTGCCAGTACTTCAGTATTCTGTTCCTCTGCCTGTGTGCCTTCTGAGCTTGGCGTCCGCTTCGGGAGACCCCGGCAGGGCGAGCACCATACAAGGGTCCTGAAACTTCTACCTGACCATCAGACAGGTATTGGGCCATCTTGATTACAGACCTTAAACAGGGATGCACCTACATCTATGACGTCTGCGTTGTAGGCTGTGGGTTAGACTCCCACCTACAGCAAGTAGGCTCTTTTAGTTTAGTTTCTCTAAAATTTCCCAAAAGGCTGATGACGTCATTCTCGCCATTTTGCCTAGACGCCGCCGCGCGTTGAAAGCAAGCAAAAAAAAAATTTTTACGATTTATTAATAAAATTGCTACTGATATACAAATTGAATTGCTACGCAAAGATAACTCGAACATTTAGCTTTAGGTATTTTTACAGCGGCTCATTTAATCTTGCTTACATCATATACGAATCTGCGGCGCTTGTGTGGCATCTGCTAGGCTTCGTTTGACGAAGTTGGGTTTGTGGTCTGTGGTCCTGTGCTACATTTGCGGTTTTTGGGCGGCATTGACGCTTTGCAAGACTTCTCCGGCTGGTCTCTGTTAACCAGGGTGAGCTGCTTGACAACGTAAAAAAACGAAAAAGAAACTCGGAGGGATGTCAGCAATGGCAGTTGATCTGAGTTCCTACCGGGACCAGCACTTCAAGGGAAGCCGAGCGGAGCAAGAACGCCTTCTGCGCATGAGCTCGACGCTCTACATCGGTAACATGTCCTTCTACACGACGGAAGAGCAGATCTACGAACTCTTCTCCAAGTGCGGCGACGTCAAGAAAGTCGTCATGGGCCTGGACCGTTTCCACAAGACGCCGTGCGGCTTCTGCTTCGTCGAGTACTACACGCGCGCCGACGCCGAAAATGCCATGCGCTACATCAACGGCACAAAACTGGACGACCGCATCATTCGTACCGATTGGGACGCCGGATTCGTCGAGGGACGCCAGTTCGGTCGCGGCAAGAGCGGCGGACAGGTTCGGGACGAGTACAGAACGGACTATGACAGTGGTCGGGGGGGCTACGGCAAGTTGATGGCCCAGCGGGTAGTACCACCGGCAACACCTGTTTAGGGGTCTAAAAAGGCTGCGTCCGTCTGTCTGAACTAACCGTTGGACACTGGGTGGTTGCACGCGTATGCGGGACGTTTCACCTGTCGTGTTTGCGAGATGGCGGGATGGCGCGCTCATTTTGCGGGGGGTTTCACTTCTTGGCTACCGACGAACCGTGTTGTTTTCTCACAAAGCGCGTCTTCACACTTGGTGTGTTGCCCCTGCCGTCCCGTTCTAATGAGCCAGAAAGTGCTTTGTTCATCTCCATCCCGTCTTTTTGTATCTGTCATGCGTGCTTGGAACGAGTGTGAGGGTCTTCAGCATTGTCCAAATAAATGTCCCTGCAACATGAGCAAAACTAATATCCTTTCCAAATGAACGACATTCGCTACGAATGCCTTTCGTTTATTTTTACGTGCAAAAAAAAAAAAGCCCCTGTAAAAGTAGTATTCATTATTGACTTAAGTTTGAGCAGTACATTTGCATTAAATTTTGGACCAATGCACAGATGATGGCCGATCATTGCGGATACATAAGAATCTTGGACTAAGATAAAAGTTGGATCAGCTGCAGGGTACTTAATGGCGACGGTTGTGCAGGGCTATCTCATGCGAAACCTGCTGGCAGTGACTTGTTGGCTGTGGCATCTCTTGTGTCGTGCGAGAGTTTTGCCGGGTACCTTCAGCCGAGGCTGGAATGCTGAAGCCTCCATAGTCCCGACTCCAGTGGTTCCCTCGACTCCTTGGACCATAACAGTGCTGATTTGGCCAGAATGGTATACATGTTGCAAATGTGAGGAAACGGCACAAGAACTGGATGAATGAAGTGTACAGATGTCTTAAGACTAGTTTACATCGATGGCATATTGTGAAATAAAGCTTCACCAGTTTATTCTGAACCATGTTGTGCTGATCTTGCCAAATGGCTCTAGTGTTCTGCAGGTTTCTCCCGTCTTTAGCAAACTTTGTCCAAAGCACACCTTCGCTCCACCGGCATTTTACTGCATGATTTTTAACAGAACCTATGTATTGCAGTGGCTCATTGGCTGTAGCATTGTGCTGCTGAGCATGAGCTCATGTAGTTGCATTCCTGCATGTAATAATGGCCACATTTGGATGGGGGCAGAATGCACAAATGCTCGTGTGCAGCAATTTGGGTGCAAGAACATCGGATGTTCAAGATGGACCTAGAGCCCTCCTCTACGGCGTCCCGCATAACCTGCTATGCAGTTTCAGGAGGTTAAGTCTCTGTGTGGCCATTATTCAGCCTTTTCTTTATCTGTACCTGTAAAATTTGTGACAATATATAGGAAAAGCCAGAGCATCAGCAGGTCACCCTCTGCTAATGCCTTTTAACCTAATTTGCATTTTGTGCAACTGAAAGGCATGGTGGATGTGTGACTGTCATTACAGGGCTTCCATGTGAGGGCATAGCAGGTACGAAAATACGGGCAGGGTTTCATGGACCCTCATTGCTCATCGGGTGCTCACTATAAAACCTCGTTTTGTCAAAATTAACTGGATTCCTCACACAGCTGTGTCTCTAATAGTTAACTGTGTTGCTTTGGGACATTCAGTCCCATCAATCATTGTCACAGTTGAACAGTGGTGTCTATAGGTAGCATTTGATACTTATATAATACCACAGACATCATTAAGGAGTGTGCAATGGAAGTCGGTGGTAACTCCGTTAGGCAGGATACCAGTAAACTATCGCAGGAGACGAAAGATCTCATTAAGAAACGCCAATGTATGAAAGCCTCCAACCCTACAGCTAGAATAGAACTGGCAAAACTTTCGAAGTTAATCAACAAGCGTAAGACAGCTGACATAAGGAAGTATAATATGGATAGAATTGAACATGCTCTCAGGAACGGAGGAAGCCTAAAAACAGTGAAGAAGAAACTAGGAATTGGCAAGAATCAGATGTATGCGTTAAGAGACAAAGCCGGCAATATCATTACTAATATGGATGATATAGTACAAGTGGCTGAGGAGTTCTATAGAGATTTATACAGCACCAGTGCCACCCACGACAATAATGAAAGAGAAAATAGTCTAGAGGAATTTGAAATCCCACGGGTAACGCCGGAAGAAGTAAAGAAAGCCTTGGGAGATATGCAAAGGGGGAAGGCAGCTGGGGAGGATCAGGTAACAGCAGATTTACTGAAGGATGGTGGGCTGATTGTTCTAGAGAAACTGGCCACCCTGTATACGCAATGCCTCATAACGTCGAGCGTACCGGAATCTTGGAAAAACGCTAACATAATCCTAATCCATAAGAAAGGGGACGCCAAAGACTTGAAAAATTATAGACCGATCAGCTTACTGTCCGTTGCCTACAAAGTATTTACTAAGGTAATCGCAAATAGAATCAGGAACACCTTAGACTTCTGTCAAGCAAAGGACCAGGCAGGATTCCGTAAAAGCTACTCAACAATAGATCATATTCACACTATCAATCAGGTGATAGAGAAATGTGCGGAATACAACCAACCCTTATATATAGCTTTCATTGATTACGAGAAAGCATTTGATTCTGTCGAAACCTCAGCAGTCATGGAGGCATTACGGAATCAGGGTGTAGACGAGCCATATGTAAAAATACTGAAAAATATCTATAGCGGCTCCACAGCCACTGTAGTCCTCCATAAAGAAAGCAACAAAATCCCAATAAAGAAAGGCGTCAGGCAGTGAGATACGATCTCTCCAATGCTATTCACAGCGTGTTTACAGGAGGTATTCAGAGACCTGGATTGGGAAGAAATGGGGATAAAAGTTAATGGAGAATACCTTAGTAACTTGCGATTCGCTGATGATATTGCCTTGCTTAGTAACTCAGGGGACCAACTGCAATGTATGCTCACTGGCCTGGAGAGGCAAAGCAGAAGAGTGGGTCTAAAAATTAATCTGCAGAAAACTAAAGTAATGTTTAACAGTCTCGGAAGAGAACAGCAGTTTACAATAGGCAGCGAGGCACTGGAAGTCATAAGGGAATACATCTACTTAGGGCAGGTAGTGACTGCGGATCCGGATCATGAGACAGAAATAATCAGAAGAATAAGAATGGGCTGGGGTGCGTTTGGCAGGCATTCTCAGATCATGAACAGCAGGTTGCCATTATGCCTCAAAAGAAAAGTGTATAATAGCTGTGTCTTACCAGTACTCACCTACGGGCCAGACACCTGGAGGCTTACGAAAAGGGTTCTACTCAAATTGAGGACGACGCAACGAGCTATGGAAAGAAGAATGATAGGTGTAACGTTAAGGGATAAGAAAAGAGCAGATTGGGTGAGGGAACAAACGCGAGTTAATGACATCTTAGTTGAAATCAAGAAAAAGAAATGGGCATGGGCAGGACATGTAATGAGGAGGGAAGATAACCGATGGTCATTAAGGGTTACGGACTGGATTCCAAGGGAAGGGAAGCGTAGCAGGGGACGGCAGAAAGTTAGGTGGGCGGATGAGATTAAGAAATTTGCAGGGACGGCATGGCCACAATTAGTATATGACCGGGGTTGTTGGAGAACTATGGGAGAGGCCTTTGCCCTGCAGTGGGCGTAACCAGGCTGATGATGATGATGATGATGACAGACATCTTAAACGGGCCCTGCTATACCCTCATTCATGCTTCCCTGCTTAAAATTGCGTGTTGAGGTCGTCTGTCTGTGTACTGCACCGGTAATCAGCTAAGCACCAATAGATGTGGCAACACAGCAAGATGGTAGCATTGGCCAGTGTACATCTTTGTGCCTTCTGCGTTTCAGTTCTTTGTAATTTCATCCTCTCTGCCTTGCGAGGGTTCTCATTTATGCCAGCAAAACTTAGAACCACAATTTTCATATTGAAAGGGTTCTTCAATAACTTGTTCACTGCCAGATTTGTGAATATAAGCAAAACATGCAAGAGAACGAAAGAGAAAGTAAAGAGAGGAAAGTCGGGGAGGTCAACCAGACGAGTGTCCGGTTTTTTACCCTACACTGAGGGTACGGGAAAGGGGGAATAGAAAGTGGGAGAGATTGAGCACTGAGTGCACTTGGGAGGGATACACTTCTAGTACTGCACTAGTGCACTAATTGCTATTTGTGCCCTTGACGGATGCGGCCATGGTCCGAGTATCTTTGACTTGGATAACAGTCTCGAGTCCAGTCAGCTTAAAAATAATTCTGGGGTTTTTTCGTGCCAAAACCATGATCTGATTATGAGGGGGACTCCAGATCAATTTCGACCACCTGGGGTTCTCTAATGTATACCAAATACATGGCACACAGGCATTTTTGCATTCCCCCCCATTGAAATCCAGCCCTTGCGGCTGAGATTTGATGCCATGACTCCGTGCTTAGCAGTGTGAAACCAAAGCCACTAAGCAACCACGGCAGGTGCATCCAGTCGGCTTAAAGTTGTCCGGAAAGAGAGGCATTACATGTTTTAGCAAGGACAGGTGCACAATAGGTGCTCGATGGTTTCGTCGTGCCTACAGGAGTTGCAGATTGGGCTACTGGCTATTTCCATACGGTAGGAGTAAGCAAATGCCATAGCTTGTAACTACCAGAGCACTGCAGATGTCACACATCCTGTGTAGGGCCTGCTTGGACTAGCTTGTAGTGACAAAAGGAGAGAAGTGACGAGGCATGCTACATTTGCAATGTCTCGAGCCTTTTTAATGAACTGTCTTTGCCAAAAATGAGCTTCTTTGCCTTATACGATCTGAAAGAGCATGTGAGGATAGATAGCCCAGAGGGAATTGCTCGGCAGTATACAACGTAGAGAAAATTAACGTGTTGAACACTGTTCAATTCCCTGAAGCTTTAGGTTGCCTGCGATGGGTTATGCATTGCAAGGTCACACAATGGATAGTGTTACAAACACAGAACAGGTAATGATTTATAGAGGCACATGCAGTTTGCGGCAGCAAAAAGTGTGCAACGGAGCTTGCGTCGAAGGTGACATTTGCATCTCATCTTCACTATGCCTGTAGCCTAGGATGCACAGCATGCAGCTTCTCTGTCGTGTAGACTGTGATGTCCATCCTACAATATTTTCTCTGTGGCGCTATCTATGAAATATGGTGTGCAAGTAGAACACAGTTGCCTGGAAAGGAAAGAGCATGTTAAACATTCTGGTGCATGCTGCACAAAGCATTGAAATAAGCTGGGCCATGATAATATACATCGTCAGGGGTTCAGGTGGGGCTGTGCCCATCACTGGGATCGCCCAACTGCTTATGGTGGATGATACAATAGGAATGGAATCGAGCGAAAGGAACACAGTATCTTGAAGCCAACGTTGCTCCTTCCTCAGGAATCAAACAACGAATGGCAGCACAGTGCTGGTTAAGATTTTGGTAATAGTGGGAAGGAGTTATTATTATGGGTGGTTATCTTGTCTTCCTGGTTTGAATGGGAAGGCAGAGAGAAAAGGTGTGGGTGAATTAAGGTTTGAAGAGATGAAGGCATTGCCTCTTTGTCGTGGAGCAAGTGGTTGCTCTTGGACTGATGGATGTTAGGCGTATTTGTATTTTTCATGACTCCAGGGGCAGCGTGAAGGAGGGTGTTCCTGGAGTCTTAAGTATAGTGCATTGCAATCGAAAGGAACCAACAGAGCCAGGATGGCCTAAATACATACATGAAGCCCATGATGTCATAGTGACATATGGATGGTCACTCTTCAGCGCGAAATTAAAACAGGAAAGTTTAACCATAATTTTACCTGTCGAATTTGGTGTGCTGTTCTGTTGCCCGCTAAACGTTAAGGGCAACCTAAAAAATGTTGGCATGTTTTTCTCACGAAAGTATCGCACATGAAACAGATATAAACATTCAAAACTTTTGTGTTAGGCATCTGCTAATTCTAGTACTAGAGTCTGGCCTTGGAACATGGCCTAATACGTACCTGTATAAGTTCACTGCTTGCTAAAGAAGAATTTTTTTTTTTCTAATTTCTCCAACGCCCATAAGCATGCGCCGCTATTGGTCAAGGTGGTATACTAACTCTATGATTGGTCATCTCCGATTCGCATACCCCCCTCTCCCTTTCTTGCCGCCACCCCTGGGATTATAGTAATGGAAAAGGAGGGCAAAAGAAACGCACGAGCTAATCTGCGTTGCACCACAGATTGTTCGCTGTAGTGCAACAGGTCGAGAGGCGATAAGGAGGCATTGAATTTTTATTAAATACTTTTCACTTTCATAACACTACGACAAACGTTGTGCATGTGCCCTGAAGTTTATCATTGCGCAAACATCAAATTGGCCAGTGAGAGTCGAAAGCGAAACTATCCCTAGCCCACCATAAAATAAAGAACCAACCCCGCCATCGTAAAACCTAGCCGCCCTGCGGCGGGTTTTAAAAACACGTAAGAAACAAAATATTTAATGTTTTATAATTCTTACAAGGCAGTAAGTATTATTATTACTAAAATTATTTAATATGTAAAATGTACTAAATCTACTTTCAAAATATTGAGCTTGTTAGTAGCGCCATTACTACTTCACTATATTTTTTTATGCCTTCCGACGCGCGTGTTACAGGCCTACTGTAACAGTGGACTACCGGCGAATCAAGCACGTTAGTACACATTTTCAACGTTTGCATTTGTTCGCTGTTCTTAGGATTGTTGCACGAATAGTCTAATATTCTGCTTGAGCCAACGCTCACTACGGGCAGAGCTTTCTTGTCCGAATATGCTAAATACGAAGGGCGCGCCGCTTCTCGTTCTTTTATCGCCGTCTCCCCGGCCGTGCTACATCATTCTTCAAAGCGTTATTCTGTCACTTGTTTGCGCTAATATTTATTCTTGTTCTATTTCAGCGACATGATGGACATACGTCCGAATAACACAATTTACATCAACAACTTGAACGAAAAGGTGAAGAAAGATGGTAAGTTTGTAGAGCCGAGATTCGGTGGCTGTGCGTGATCTACAAAATACTGTGTTTTCGTCCGCAGAGTTGAAGAAGTCGCTGTACGCCATATTCTCGCAATTTGGCCAAATTTTGGACATCATCGCGCTCAAGACGCTCAAGATGAGGGGCCAGGCGTTCGTCGCCTTCAAGGACATCAACAGTGCTACCAACGCTCTGAGGTCAATGCAGGGCTTCCCTTTCTACGATAAGCCGATGGTAGGGTCCCGTGTGATTTATTGGTCTATTGGATCAATTGGTAGTGTGCCTGTTTAAAGCAGCCTCGACGTGTTTTCGCTGCTGCAATGCACGAGCTTCGTTGTGTGGTGTGATGCATATCACGTCATATTGCTGCGATGCTCTTGTGAAATTCACTGGCCTGTTTTATCTAAAGCCTTTAGCCATGCCAGTTTATAACTGCTGGTTACTTCCGTGCTATGACGAGTGACGCGTTGGTAGAAACAGGGAAAGTTGGTGCATGACGCAGTCCAACACCATGTCATAAAAATGGCGATCTAGTGTGCACAGGAAGGACTGAGAGTTCAGGAAGGTGCGCCGTTTATGCAGGTAGTAACCGCAAGGGCTAACAAGAAACAGATATTTTCTTTTGCAGCCATTACTGCCCGCTGGAAAAAACAATCTAAATTGTAGTCTGCATAAACATGTAACGGACTTGCTATTCTACTTTAATTGTATGTCTTTTTTATGCAACTTCTTTAAGCATCATGAAGGTTGCTCTTTGCTTCATTCTATCTTGAAAAGCAGAGAATTAATTCCGTGATGTGCGGGAATCATTGGATATGGTGTTTCAGAAACAGCGACACCAAGCAACTTCTTGTGCATCAAAAATACATACTTGTTTGCATACTTTCGTGCTCTTTTCGCATTCTTTTGTCTATGCTGCCGATAGGGTCCCCTAATCTAGGAAACCCTATTTCTAAAACTGCATTGTACACATGTGTGCAGCGCATCCAGTATGCGAAATCAGACTCGGATGCCGTGGCCAAGCTCAAGGGTACCTTCGTAGAAAACTCTCGAAAGCGCACGCCTGCAGATGGCGAGGCAGCGCCAAAGAAGAGCAAAAAGAAGAAGACACAACCGCAGGCACAGCCACAACCTGCAATGATGATGATGGGAGCCGGCATGCCCATCGCGGCAGCGACGGGAGCCCTGCCAGAACAGCCCCCTAACCAGATTCTCTTCCTGACCAACCTGCCCGAAGAAACGAACGAGATGATGCTCTCTATGCTGTTCAACCAGTGAGTTTTTATCTTGTGAACCACACTAACCACCAGTTTTTGTTAACAAATTTGCTCTGCGGCAATACAAAGGCCTTTCCCAGGCCTCTCTAATAGACAGCCTCACCACATTTGGAGGGCATGCTTGCTTTTATATTGCACGTACTTCAGTGGGAAGCAGCCATGAGGGAAATGCTTATGCGAGTGTGATTGATAGGTGCAGGCACATTTTGTCCTATGAATTTTAGCAGGGGGTATATGTGCTTCTATTGTATAATGCAAAGCATTCATTGCCTCATACTAGGCACATTGCAGTAGGGGTAGTAGCTTCCTGTCTCACCTTATTTTGGGCCTCTACAATCAAAATTTCACTGGCTTGTTCAAACAAACATCGAGCGGCTGGAGCTGCGATGTCATCCCGCCGGATATCACGACAAGGTCGGTTTTGCATGCAGTCAGCTTTTCCTTGATGCGCTGGTCAAGGGGGCACATGAACGCATCAAGAATAAGCATC
Organism: Dermacentor albipictus; assembly: GCF_038994185.2. NCBI lineage: Eukaryota > Metazoa > Arthropoda > Arachnida > Ixodida > Ixodidae > Dermacentor > Dermacentor albipictus. The sequence continues at coordinate 35,170,543 of NC_091829.1, forward strand.
CCACGCAGGCCCAAACTGCCACTGGGTCTCTTCCGCCAAACGTTATCAATCCAGACAGTGACCAAATCCGTGGTCATCCAACCTTTTTCATTTGCACGCACAATCACACCACTCGGAAACACGATTCCTTTTGGGAGCGTCTTCCGTCTGAAGATAAGCTATGAGGGCAGCTTGTGCGCATCCGCAGTGCAACAAAGCATTGTGGTGAGTAGTTTTTTCGTGTCTGGAAGACAAAAAACACGCACTTGCTTCGCCCCCTTCTTTTCGATGGTTGTGGTGGCAGGCATGTCAAAGTAGAGCGGCGTCTTTTCGGCGTTTCCAATCTGTCCGAAGTGGTAGCCGTTTCTATGGTGCAACTTCAAAATGCACCGCTGAAAACTGCAATTTCTCTTCATATTCTTCGGGCAATTTTTGGCATATCCGTGTCGGCCTTCAAAGAGAAAAGCCTTTTCTTTTAATAAAATTTGATAGCCAGCACCTGCTCGCTTTCTGTAGGGCTAACTGCATCGCCCGTACGTTGAGCAGATCGGTCGTCACAGGCCGCTCGCTGCTCTTGCACATATTCTGTGAGCAGCTTTCCTATTTCGGCGAAGCGATCCTGCTTCTGTCTACTGAAACCCGTCCTTGTTGCTTTTCTGGCGAAAATATTCTCCTTCTGCTTGCGCCAGTCCCACGGGCAAGTTTTGGGAACTCCGAACGCCCATGATGCGGCCCGATTTATGTCTTACTCCGTGCACATAACTTTCCTTTTAAATGCGGCATCATGATGGACTTGGCGTGTTTTTGCAGTTGGCACTTCCATGCAGATTGAATAAACGCAGAAAACGGCAAGACAGGCGATAGACTAGGTTACACCAGTGCCTTGTTACATGTACAACATGGAGGTATGCACATGGAGGAAGCAACAGCAGCTAGGCTAGAAGCGCGTACGAAGCGGCCATTTTTCGAATGCCGATGGAGATGTGGTAACACGGATTTAGGGTCGTACTCGATTCTAACGCGCATGCAATTTTTGGACCAGTTCTATCGGGAAAAAGGTGCGCATTAGATTCAAGTAAGTACGGTAAGTAGGTAACCTGTGGCGTTGACACTATCCGTCCACAGAATCTGCTAAGTTGTGTCAGCGTTCCAGGCATGCTTTTAGAACCTGACAGGAATGCCAATGTGTTTTGTTGCACATATTAAGGTGACATATCTCAAAAGTAATACTTTAATTTCTGCTAAGCAGACATGACTTCACTACTTCTCTGTTTGAGCTTTGCAATTGCAACATTTGCCTCAAGGTTATTGAAAAGTTGAGTAGCGGATTGGGTGATTTGCAGTATTGGCACGTAGTGAAGAACACAGTAGCAAAACGGGGAATCGAGAAACTAACTTTTTTATTGAGGGAGCCTATGCCCATGAATGTAGATGACACTTGAAGCACAGTAATAGGAGGTGAGCACAGTTGGCTATCAGTGAAATCTGATCTGTGGGTCAAATGCGTCATACGCTTATACATGACTTGTTGAACATTCCAGCATCATCACTGGTGCCTGCATGCCTTCCCAAGAGTACTACACAGTTCATGTTGCACATACAATCTGATTACAGCAATTTCGGTGAGAACATACACAACAGATAGAATCAATCATAACATTCGAATAAGTTCCAATTTATGCAGGCGCATCTTGCACTGAGCGATATCTTTAAGTTGTTTGTGGGTGAAATGCAGTCCCCGAAATACGGATAAATCCCTCACTACACACGTTAATATTATTGGGGAAATTTTCTTGCTGCTAATGTCCTCCTTGTCAGTGCACCTGCAAAAACGGCAAAAACCTAGATGCGAGTTTCTCTGTTTTTCTTAGTGTTCTTCGTAAGAAAAAAAAATTTGCAGAGGATTGCAATACTCCCTAATGTGAAGTTCGAGCGTAGTGGCTTAGGTCTTTCGAATTCACCATATAATATGGCCAAGAATTTGATTCTGAAGGACAAGGTGTTCTCGGCAGCAGTGGCAGACGAGGCATTTCCACTGATTGCGTCGCTCAATGTTCAGAAAGAAAGTGTTCAGAAGAAAGCAGCGACGCCGCAGGCGAAGTAGTGCATGCACAGTGAGTTTGAAGTTCACGTCAGCGCTTTGTTTCCGCACTATCCACATAGCTGGTCGTGCCGACACTTTGCTTTCCTCCTCACCCTTTTCACCATACCCTCTTCATCTTTTGGCCTCCTGGTTGTGGTGCACCCTCCTCTCTGCTTTCCTCCTCAAGTCTTTCATCTGCTGCGCTCTGCGCTCACTTTCACCTTTCACTGTGCCCGTTCGCTCGGTTACGCCAAGGACAACGTCAATGCTTGCCGCATGAACAGTTGGCTCACATGTCATCTTAAATTTTGAATCAGTGGATATCTTGCATGTCGATATTGTTATAGGAAACTTCGATGAATTACAAGTGAAAGAAGCGACAGGGTCTTCGAAATGTGTAATATCTTGCTCAGTGTGAGCAATACGAAAGCACATGTCAAAGCGGTCGTGCATTGTAACGTACACTGAGCACGATAGTACATCAAGGCGGCTCTGTGCATTGCTTGTGTTACGCATCACTACCTAACTATTAGCTCTGGTAATAAATGCAGAAAAGTTTTTCCATCATTTGAGATAGCTGATGATTGCTTATACAATGAAACCTCATTAAACCGTAGTTGGCCAGAGCTCGGAAAAAGTACATACTAAACGATAGTACTGCTTAACCGAAATAGCATGAGATTGCCCACTTACCTGTCAAGAACAGAACTCAGAGAGAGTGTGATGAAAGGGGAAAAAAAAAAAAGAAAACATGCAGTATTTATTCACTTCGCGTGACAAAAGTGTTATTTTCGTTTGATGCCGTGGCGGCCAACAGTGACGACAGCGGCCTCAAACGTACTGAAGCTGCGAGCTGGCTTTTTAGCCTGCCCCCTCTTCTCGGCAAAACGCTCGCATGGCAGATTCATCGTTGGCATTACGTATTCTCCATGCACGCGCACAGTAGCACTGCAGAAGTCGCGGGGCACCTTTTCAATGCTGTTCTCGTCACGACGACTGCATTCATGAGGCTGGCTAACGCGTAGCTTCTGCCACTGTCGGGCCTGGATCAATGGCGAAAAGTCGAACCTCAGAGCTGACATTTCTTCGCGGTCGCAGCAGCGCTGCCGAGCAACTTCTTCGCATTCCACATGCAACACACTGTAGTCAACGGTAGACCCATGTCGCGTGCTAGCGCTGACTTCGTGTCATGTTCTATAGCATGAACAATGTCTAATTTTTCTTCTATGCTGAGCATCCGGCATCTTTTTTATCCGAGCATTGGCAATAATGCGAGTCCTTGCTTGCACGGTGCCACAACGCTCTCTGGCACGGCGCCGAAATGATGTTCGTGTGGCTTCACACGCAAACGCACTGGGCACTTGGAGGCTGTTGTTCCGGTCTCTGAGGCTTGTTGTTCTACCGGGCCGCCCGATGGAGACGATGTACCGCTCTGTTTGCACAATGAAAAGTGGAAACACAATGTGTTAACTGATACATACGCAATAAGCTGGTACGGTTTATGCGGATACAAAACACATTATGTTCAATGGCCACTGAGTCGAGGATTTAACTTTACTACTTTTAAAATGAAACTACTGTTTAAGCGGGTACAGTTTAACGAGGTTTTACTGTATCAAGAAACCTAAGTGGAAAACTGCAAACTAGGAAACTAAGCGCGAACAAATTACACACAATTTGAACAGACTAGGACGAGCAGTGCTACCAATTGTTGATTCCTGTCAACGCCCTACCGATTTACGCATTCTTTGTGTTGACAGGAATAAATGGTTAGTAGTAGCACTTGTCTTCGTCTGTTCCACGTGTCTGTGTAATGTATTCGCACTTAGTTTTCTAGTCAACATGTCAGACCAGCTAGCCTAACAGAGAATAGTGTCTAACATAGTACTATACTTGTTTTTGTACTCTAGCTGACAGGTTGGTTGTAATGCTGAGTGGAGTGAATAAGTAGAAATATCTTCATATTGTGCTTTTACTGGTTGTTTAGTCTGACTGCTCTTTAACCTTTAACCTACAATCCTGTGCTGCACTTGTCATTGGAGGTTGTACCAATATCGCCAATGATGAGTCACACTTGTTCAACTCGATGTTCTGCAGCTGCCATGGCCAAAGATGAGTTACAGTTGGCATTGACGGAAAGTTATTTTTAAAAGCAGTTTTTTTAGTTTGTTTTAGTTCTAACCAAAACAAATCGGGTAGTACATTTTCAGAATCATACTCGTGCGTATAGAAAGAATTAGGGCTACATAAAGAAATTTCTGAAATTTGGTACATTCTTCTGGAAATAACTTGCGGGTTATTATTGAGATTTGATATATTCCTTTCATACTTGTACGGTATTCTCACCTTGCTTTGCCTGAAATAAGAAAATTAGTGGGAGTTCCCAGTAAAAAATATTGTGGGCATATGTACTTTGTTTTCTGCACTGTTAAATGATTGCTAGTAAATTTCTGCAGCGAGTAGGGACATGTTATTGTCCAAATTCTTGCTTGTTCTTGGTTTTCTCTTTAGATTCAAATTGAAAATGTATGTGACATAATAAATTAAATGTGATTACATAGTGCACCAACAAGCCCCAAGTGCTTTTTATTACCAGTAATCTAAGGCTTTACTGTTGTGAACGCTTGCTTACACTGTCGCATTTGCGCAGGTTCCCTGGCTTCAAGGAGGTGCGGTTGGTGCCTGGCCGGCACGACATTGCCTTTGTGGAATTTGAGAATGAGATCCAGTCATCGGCAGCCAAAGAGGCCCTGCAAGGCTTCAAGATCACACCAACGCATGCCATGAAGATTACATTTGCCAAGAAGTAGTCCACGTACGAAATCTATGGCATTGTGCCCACGGGACCTTCTCTTTTTCCTCATTGGCCGCGTTTTTTTGTTTGTTCTGCTTTCTGTTTTTTTTTTTGTGTGTGTGTGTTTGCACATCATGATCTATGAGTTAGCAGTAATAAACTGCTTCATCATCGCCTTTTGTTTAAAAGTGCAACTGGCCTTGTTTGCTGGAAGGTAACAGGCTAAGCCCGGACTCTGTGATGGCCCCTACAGTGAAGAAAATCTCACACCCAAATGGTTTCATTGTCTTGTTCCTTTCATCCTGAACATCTTTTCATTATGTTCACTTCCTTGCTAGAATATAGGAATGAAACCAATGAGAATGTTACTGTATTATGTGGCATGTGGTTCTATTGAGCTTGAGCTGAAAACATGACACTGAGCTGTGGAGGCTTTGTTAACGTACAGCACTCCTAAGCTGTGTGCTTGCTGCTTGTCAAGTAATTGAGTAGCTATGGCTATCCAGAGCTACAGGCCAAAAAGCTTGTTATAACAGAAGTTACAGGCAAGTGCTCTTAAGTACTTGACTTTCAAAGCAATTGCAATAACTTTGTTGCAAATCATGATAAAGGAGCACCAAAGACAAGAACAAAGAAGGTCGCATGAGTTCTCAGCTTTCGTATTTAGTGCTCTTTATTTATCCTGCATTAGCAACTCATCTAGGAGTAACCCTTTTTGCAAATCCTGTTGTTTGAGCTCATGTTAAAGAACCTCGGGTGGATAAAATCAACTACACTGCTGTATCTATCACATACAAGTGTTGATCTGGTTGAACTGAGGTAGTTGATTGGACCGTTTGTAAAAATAATTCTGGGCGTGCATGACATAGGCTGTTTCCTGACCTCAGACTTGAGCACTGTTCCCGTTCAACAACTTCAACTTTACCACCACTGAACCCCAGTACACCCTTATATATTCTGCAAGGGTTCAGCAGTGTTAAGTGCTGTTGAATTGCAAAAAACATTCCCTGTTGGTAGGATGAACAGGCGTGTAAAAGTGATGACGTGAAATAGTTACAGTATTTCTCTGGAAACTTTTGTGCCCTGCGCTTTTTCCCTGGTAGGTTGACTAGATATCTTGGTTGAGAAACACTGCTGGGTTGAGGGGGGGAGGGGAAGCTTACTAACAGAATTTTGGAAATGACCCATTTTCGGAGTTTCTAAAAAATAAATACTCACTCGTATGTCTGATTCAAATACTATACCATGGTGGGACTTGATGTTCTTACACCTGTTGCTTAATAGGCTTGCTTGAAAAACGTCGAGGTAGCTTTCTAGCATAGGCACTCGAGATATGGCAGCTGTGCTCATTGATTAAGCAAAGCTTCAGTGTGTACAGTAGTTCACATATGGCCTACACATATTTAACTCTTTCCCTATTGGCCTTGCACAAATCGATCAATTTGCCTGACAGTTTTTCAACACATTGCGAAACATATCCGTTGAGATCCTTCTACCAGCAATGCCAGGCTTTGTCTGAAATGATGACCGAACTTTATCTATTGCTCAGTTTTGGCAATTCTAGGCAGATTGGGAAGTCTGGAAAAATAATACTCGCTGAAGGTGCTCTTGAAGCTAGCCTCCTGTTGCCAGCACTTCATCATTAAAACAATGCAGAATTTGTGCTTTGGTTGACTTGCAACATACTTTTTAAATGATAAGCAGTAGTGGAGACACTGAAGCTTCTTTTGCGTTATCTAGTTTTCTAATTTAACATCTAGGCTGCTTTAAAAATGTCTCAAATAATGATAAATGCTCATGAGTGTGTGTTATTCTGATAATTGTGTTCGACTTGAATGAAATGCAACACTATTTTTTATGCTGTGGGTTGCTTTTATCCATCAGCATTTTCACAGCATATGCACAATGTACAAGCTATTATGAGCAACCTTTCTCGTCTACTAGGGTTTTCACTCGCACAAGATCTTGCGGTCGATTTCAGACCGACCTTCGCCCGAATCTTGACTAGCACTTTAATCTCTTACATTTTAAACACAGCCTTCGCAAGTGCCCTTATTCATTACTGTGCTATATTGTGAAACACTCCGCATTAATGTACAGGAACTTAACAAGGCATGTGGAGGCACCGGCGGCAACTGAACATGCATTAGACCAGCTTGCTTGCGCAGAAAAGTAGATCGCACGTAATGTACAAGCATGGGGAAGATTCTGCATGCTCCCTCACCTGACAACCACTGCTTAGGGCCGACTTACGCTCGAGCCGCCCATCGCCGCAAGCCGCACCGCATGCGTGTGGTCGCGCGAAAAATTGCACGTATCAAACACTCGTGCACAAATTTCGGTTTACAATGTGTAAGGTATACACTGTGCACACAGTGTAAATGGTAATTTGTGCACAAGTGCTGGATAAGTGCAAGTTTTCGCGCGACCGCAAGCGTGCGGTGCGGCGATGGGCGGCTCGAGCGTAAATCGGCCCTTAGCGAGCCAAAATATGCTGTCACCTGCTACCATTAGAAAAAACAAATGCTCTATGTGTAATAGGAGCTTACCTGTTTTTACATTTGTGAAGGTACTGCTTTCCTGCATAGCATGGGCATTACTGTGGCTAGTAAACGCCAACAAATCTGCATAACTTGTGTGGTCTAACTTGCAAAAGTTAGGAACTAATTGCTAGATGCATAATGTGCACGAGTGTGTGTGTGTGTGTGTGTATTCGCTACTGTTTGTTTTACAAACAGCAAGTTATTATTTTCAGTCAGGCCTTCAGGTGTTTCTTTGCAGTTTCACATCTGATGTCTCAAAAACTCATTTGTTACTGCTCTGTATCCGTATACGTTACGTTAGGACCACTAAGTCTTGAAATAAAACGCTGGTCTTCGCCAGCTATGTCCGAATCGAGGCGACGTGCACCACGCTAAGGCGAGACCGAACGTTTCGATGTACGGTGACGTCGCGCACGCGGTTGTCTTGCATGGCCTCCGAGATCGGGCAGCGTAGCTAGCGCATGCCGCTCGGAGGCCGTGCGCCCTGGCCTGCGTTCCGACCAACCGACGAGAGATGCCGCCACAGTTCCTCGCTTTGCAGAGCGCTCGGCTGTCGTTCGTTCGGTCTCAAAATAATCGCGCGCACTTTCCGCAATCCTAACTGTTTCCAGGCCTGATTGGCCTTTTCAGCATGGGTATCTTTGGCACAGGACACGTGCCTTTTCTGCAGTTTGTGCGCCAGTTCATAACAGCCGGGATACGCGCAAATGTGCGAAACGTTTATTGCGATAGAGAAGCTACGTATGTGCGTGCGAGTATGCTAAGTATGCGAAGCCTTTTTTTTTTTGTCACTGTGAACTCTCTTGCGGTAATGCGGTAGCGGTTAACACCACAGTGACGAAACAAGATTGCTTTTTTTGGTCCTGGTTTTCGTTCTGGTTAACCGAAAACATTTTAAGTTCTGCTTCAGCTCCAGCGTGATAAAAATGAATAGTTTTAGCAGATTCGATTAGATTTATGTTCGCTTGCATATCCTAACAATAATTACAGAGGAACGGCTTAACTTTAATTCGTAAGTCGCCACGTACTACTGAGCTACACGTAAATAATACAAAGTCGCAGTTTCTCCCTGTAGGCGGAGCATCGATTGCGATAGCAAATTAATAGACAGCTATAAAAAGTAAGGATAGTAGTTTGATGCGCCGTATGAACTTGCAAACATTCGCTTACTAACTAAATTAACAAGCATGGTGTCAGCACGCACAGGCAGACATGAACACATCACATTCAATGAGCGCGGACACTTGCTGTCAAAACGCTGGCATGAGGAAGCAAGGCAGCAGCAGCGAGCGAATGACCTTCGTGCCGTATCGCGAACTGAACGGTGAGAACGCACAAAGATACACGAGTCGTCGTCGCACCTAGACTCTGCCGCGCAGCAGCGATCGAGTGAGGTGACCTTCGTGCTGTCTATCGGTTGAACGCAAGCTGAGCGGTGAGAACGCAGTTCGCACAAAGGTACGAGTCGTCGAAGCGCCTAGACTCTGCCTTGAACGCAGATCGCTTTCGAGATTTGGCGTGCGCGGCCGCGGAATACGCAGTTGCTGCGGCAGTACAACGCCGCACCCCCGTCTTTCTCGCGGACCCTAGCGCGCGACGGAAGACGACGCGCTTCCTTCCCACTTCCCTCCCTTGCGCGCGCGAGAGATTGCGCCGCCGATCGTCGGCTCCCCTCGCGCATACAACATACGGCACGCGACGACGCTGCTACTGCCCTTGTACTTTTATGCGAAGCATATTACGAGGGCTCAACCCAGCTCCTCAGGCGCGGCGGTGACCATGAAATCACGTGACACCGTGACGTCACGACAGAGGAGAAGTGGCTTTGGCTCAACTCTTGCAAGACGGGCTGGGTGGGAATCGAACCAGGGTCTCCGGAGTGTGGGACGGAGACGCTACCACTGAGCCACGAGTACAACGCTTCAAAGCGGTACAAAAGCGCCTCTAGTGAATGCGGTGTTGCCTTAGAAACGCGCTGTTTCTAAGGCGTGCGTTGCCGCGCCGAACGCTGCTTTGCTCGACGCTCACCGCGTCCAATGCGGGGCGCGTAGTCGCTGCCCTGTAGCCCATTGTCTTACACCCCTTGGCGGGTCGACGGGAACGCTGTCGCGTTCCACTCTTGAAGGCGAAGAAGTAATGCATGAGTTGTTTCTTCGTCTAGCCGAACCAAATATAGCCAAGCAACAGCAGTTCACCAGGCTAAACAGTGGTTCAACAACTAAAATAAAGGCTAGTATGCTTCGCATCCTGGGCTTAACCTTACCTAAGCCACAGCCATTTTTTAAAGAACATCACGGCGATGGCGAAAACGCGCCTGGAGCGTCCATATAATCGCTACTAACAATAAAAATGTACGTTTGGCGTCCGTGAGTACCAAAAAACACGTCGCGGTAGCCCAGCGGTTCATGACGCTGCGCTGCTATGCTCGAGGTCGCCTGTTCGACCGCAGTCGCCACCATACCATTCGCGGTGGCATAATTTCGATGGGGGCGAAATGCAAGAAACGCCCGTGCGCTTAATTTAGATGCACGTGAAAGAAGTCCGGGTAGCCAAAAAATCCATACACCCGTACTACCCCGTGCCTCATAATCAGAGCGTGGTTGTGGCACGTAAACCCCTCCCCCTCCCCTCGATTTTTGTTCGTCCCGCAGAAAAGGGATTGTTTCAATCACCCAGAGCCATCCCCGCGTCGCTAATCAACAAACACGGCGCCATATGTTTTCTATGACTGCGGGCTTGCGCGACGACTTTGTGGCATGTAATAAGGATTAACTGACGCAAAAAGGACGGAGAAGTGTTGAAGACCGGTTCATGCGCGATTTCGCAGTGCAAGTGGCGCAAGCTGCTCTCACATTATGGTCCGTCAGTTATCTCAAATAGAGGATGAAACTGCTGCACGTCTTGAATGAGCGCTTAAAATGCGGGGGAACCGAAGAGACGTGCCATCACTATAAACGTTGACTGGGAATGAGCGAAGCGATCAGTTGTTTCGGGTTGCCTGTTCACCGCGTATGAAAGTGGCAGTGTACGACTAAATATTCCTGCAAGTAAACTTACCTTTATGGCATATAAAGTAAATTATATGGTGAAAAAGAGCCCTCCCGTTCAATAGTATTCATACGCTGCACGTACAATTGTACACAGGTGAGTATCAAAGAGGTGCGTAGCTGAGCCGGCAATAAGAGCTGTAGAACCTTGAGGGTGTAATTTTGCGAGAATCGCTAAAAAAAGAAAAAGCGAAGACATTTTGCACGCGTTTGTAATTATCGTCTTCACAAAGAATAATCGTCAGATTGCATGCCTTCCTTGCTCTTCAACGCTGCCCGCTCAGTCCTGAGGGTGTAAACAGCTATTTGTCACATCTTTATGACATTCATAGTCGCCATCAATTTTTTTTGTTTATTCTTATTTTCTATTCTCGTTACGATTGCATTGTGCGCAGTGGCGTAGCTAGTAATATTTATGGGGGAGAGGGAGGTGCACGCCCTTTACCGGGAACAGAGAGAGAGAGAGAGTTGGGGGTGCACGGGGCAAGCAGCATTCTGGTACACAGAAATTTCGAGGGGTCCGGAGTGGGGGTACGTGTGACGACACCCCCGGGTTTGCGGCATTGACTGTGCATCTGCATTTCTGTGAGTAACACCCGCCGTGGTTGCTGAGTGGCTATGGTGTTGGGATTCTGAGCACGAGGTCGCGGGTTCGTATCTCGGCCGCGGCGGCCGCATTTCGATGGGGGCAAAATGCGAAAACACCCGTTTACTTAGGTTTAGGTGCACGTTAAAGAGCCCCAGGTGGTCGAAATTTTCCGGAGTGCTCCACTACGACGTGCCTCATAATCGGAAAGTGGTTTTGGACGTTAAACCCCATAATTTTTTTCATCTGATTAACACAGCTATAATCGGCATAATTCTTGCGAATGCTTCCCTGATGCGCTGTGTACCAATTCTTTCAATACTACGGCTATATATATATATATATATATATATATATATATATATATATGTGTGTGTGTGTGTGTGTGTGTGTGTGTGTGTGTGTGTGTGTGTGTGTGTGTACGGACTCGCGAGGCCCGTTTGCGATGGCGCCATCTTTGTGCTGTTCTATCGTTGAGTACGCGCGGCCTGGTATCTGCCAGGCCACTGTTACGACTGCAGTGGAAGCTGCAGCAGCAGTTAGCTATGATACACTGCGGCACGCCATGTCTCCTTGTTCTAACCAGTTCTAACACCGCGTGAGGATCTCTAGCGCAACGCGGTACCTTATTGTTATCATATTCAGTGCTATCGCCTTCGAGTGGCTCGCATGAAATAAAGAAAGTGGTAATTGGCTGGTCATAACGAAGTGAGCTTCGTGAAACGAAATAAGTGTAAGCGAAGCACGATATTTCACTCGCTCGGATCTTATCATACGCAGCGTTGACGTTTCGCCCGCCTGCAGCAAGCATCGCAAGCGCAACCCATTGTGGTGTAGCCTACTGATCTCTTTGTTGACGGCTTCAAGGCGCGCACGGTTGTGAAGGCTGTATACACGTCCAAGATAACCGGAGGGGCCTCCATTAACCCCGCGAGGCTTCTAAGATAGTGGCCCGCGAATGGAACCGATAAGGTATCCCGGACAGGTTGTTGACCGAGTAAATACGTATACACAAGTGAATACGCCTGCAGCTCTCGACGGAACAGCTTGACGACCGGCTCGCAATGCGATTGCTCGAGAACGTACAAGAGTGCACGCTTTGAATTGGCGCCTTTGTGTTGGCGGTGAAAGTCCAACTATCACCGAACACCAACCAAAAAAGAAAAACGCGCGAGAGAGGCAAATATGCCATATCTCCAGGCAGTTTTACTGAGCTATCTTTCGTGCACTGTGGGCACGTGCATACGTATGCACCTCCCTCTTCTCCGGACTTGAATATTTTAATTAGCAATATTTTCAATATTCTGTCGTCCCTGCATGGTCTTTTGGTGCGTCACAATTCTGGTTAAAAGAAAAGGTAGTACCTCTATTAACGAGTCCCTGAGGTACTAAAAGGGACACTAAAGGGAAAACAAAGTTGAGTTGCATTAGTAAATTATAATTCTACAATACAGAAAAAGAGGGAGGGGAGGGAGGTAGTTTTACCGTGACAGGAGGCTTGATGCACTCGAAAAGACGCAAAGAACTACGAAAGGTTCCGCGCCAGAGCTGTCCGTGTGACGTCAGGGACTGTGACGCCGTCTTCTCGAGCGTAGTAATTATTCTTTTGATCAGTAAAGATGGACTGCGTTGTATTCTAACACAGAAGAAGAGTGAACCTAGCAAGTTTTGAGAACACTTACTGAGCTTCCAGTGGCAAAACAGTAAATAAAAGTACTCTGAAATGCGTGAGGTCACGCTGACGTGACTGCGACAAAGCTTTGGTGAAGAATAAAAAGAAAGAAATCATTTTTTTTTCGTCTGGTAATCAACCTCAAGCCTTCAAAACTAGCGAAAACTGAGTGTTGAAAGAACACTAGCTTTGTAAACTGATCTAGTGCTTCTCTTTAGCGAGTGGAGTTTGGAAAGGCTACTTTACCAAATTAAAGGGACGCCAAAGAGAAAAATTATTTCACCTATATTTTAAATTACCAGTGTACAATACCGAAAATGACGCTTGGTAATCAAAAAATAAAGAAACAAAGAAGGAAAAAGGCGCAATACGGAAAGACGGGTGGCGACGCCGTCTTGAAGTTCCCGCAACAGCACGCAGTGGCGTCATGGATTTTGAGGGCGTCTGATTGGTTAAGGCGTATAATTTATTTTGCCTGTAAAAATGGACTACGTCTTGTTTTAAAGGGGTCAAAAGACTGAGCATATCACAAGAGTCGGGAACTTTCACTTAGCCAACGAGGTCCAAGAGCGAAAAAAAAAAAAGCTATACTTTTGAAATCCTTGACGTCACACTGACGTACCGGCGTTGAGGTTTCGGCGCGAAATTATAAAAAAAAAAACGGATATTTGACTTTCAATTTCTCTAATATCCGAACCATTTCGCGAAAATAAAGACAACATCGAGTTTTCAACGAATACTTTGTCGCTCCAAACGGATTCGTCCTACCTCGTTAGTGTCCCTTTAAAAAAACGTGATTTACTGTAGCTTTAGTTTGTAGTTTTCCTTTAGGAAAGCACGCGTGCATACCAGCGTCGGCGTACTGCGCTATGCAAGGGTTCCTTCTTCCTTTTCTTTCTTTTTCTCCTTTTTTTTTCCCCCGCCGAGCGTCTCACGATGACAACACAAGGTGCCGCGGCTCCGCCAGAGAAACGAAAAACAAAACCACGTGGAGGAAAAGGAAAAAAAAAAACAGCGAATAAACGCCACGGCGGCCTTGGCCTCGATGTCGCTGTGCGGAGGAAGGAGTAGGGGAGATATTGCAGCTCGGGGCTGGCAGGCGGCGTGCGATTATGCGAAGAGGAAGTGCGGCGTGCCGTCCTAGACGACGGTGGGCTCACGTATAGTTAGCTGTGAGGCCGCATAGCACGTACTACGTGCATGGCTGCGCGCACGACTGTGCGTATAAATGCGCGCGAGATCACAACGTTAGTTCGGGCCTCGTTAGCAAGGGGGCGTTACCAGTTCAATGTGGGGGGGGGGAGGGGGCGAGGACAGAGGGAGAAGGGGCACCGAGTTGTGCCACGCCCCTTCTTAAGCGGCACTTTTTGTGCCACGAGCGGTCGTTACGGGCTACCAAATAGAGAGAGGCCAACGATCGCCGCTGAGCAAAGAATACGTGAAGCGACTGTAAATGTTTTCTTTTTTTTTTCAAAATTAAGGACGTTAAAAGTTCCCCATGTCTTTCCTTTCTGTGGAGAACGATGATTGGATGTCACAGTCTGCAGAGGCCAACGTTTTGACGAGTCCCTCGTCGAAACCTCGGTCTGGGACATTATTTATCCGAGGTCACATCGATTAAGTCTCGATCTACTTTCTCGTGAATCTGTGTACTTTTCTTAATTTGCTTATTTTTTCTCAAGTAAGTTTTCAGAGGTATACGAATATAGAGCAGCAAGAATCATTGCCACTCAGGCAATCAGTCAGTTAGAATTTCATTTCATCAAAACTGTCTTTACACTGATCCACAACATTAGTGCCATAGCTTTGATAGACAGTCGGCAATGTGATTTTGTGACACGAGGAAAAGCGGCGATAGGTAAAAGTGTTTTTCAGTAGCAACACAGCATGTAGAGGCGCAATTGCTTCATTAAGTTTAGCGGTTTTAACCGACAAGCAAGATTTATTCTTTGTTGCGAAATGTACTGAAGTAGTTACATGGTAGGACGAGACTAACTATATGCTGGCTAGCGATGTTGGCTGTGCGTTCTCAAGCCCTGTAGCCTTAATTCTTCTCGAACGAGAGTGGCTAGTGGTGGATAGTGGTGCGTGGGTCTTGTGGATGAACATTAGGGATTGGAATGAATAGGGAATGGGTGAGCGAATGAATTGATTGCGCGGTGTGCGCTACATGGCACTGAAGCGAAATGACCGGTCATCACACGCTATATATTTTCATTGTCTCATTGCGCGTTTACTACGCTTAGTTTAACCGAAAGTGTGTTCAGCAGGCCGTAAACCAAATTCTACTTTATCTCGCTCTCTAAGAAGCAGTGTATGTTGCGAAGGTCTGCGTTCTGCACAACTGTGCGAGTGGATGCAGTGCCGTCTGATGTGCTAGTAGACACTAATGATATACATATATATATGGCAGCTTGTACGACATTCTACGAAGAAATGACGTAATGTTAGAAGTGTCTTTAATGGAAACGCGGGTCTCGCTGTGTAAAAGACAGGTCTATTTCTGTGCACCCTCGGATATGTACGTGGTGACGAGCGCGCTAAGGGTGTCTATCCAGTGTGGCTCCGAGGAATTCGGTGTGCTTCACACGCTGAAACGGGGGTGTCCTTCATCGTCAAGTCTCGGTTGAAACACGCGCTCGAAATCGCGCTCGAAATCTCTAACATGCGTTACACCCTCCAAAGGAATGCAAAGCGTTTTCCTTTCATGCGGCAAGTATCCAGTGTGCAGTCTTCCAGACGCAGTACAGCCGTGCGCTCACTTCGCGAGCGTATTTCTTCTCGCTATCGCGTCTGCGACGCCTTCGCATTCCTACTCCCACGCCGTACCGACCCTCGCGGGCTCTGCGCTGACGGAGGCAGTCATCTCAAGGGGGCATTGCAGGCAGCTGGCATGATTTATGGAAGCCTCAACGATTGCCTCCATTGTTATCGCACGGGCTTCCTGGCGATTCGAGCTGCAACCGATTTCGCTTCCCTCCAGTAGCACGGCGCTGGACGTGGAAGCGGGAACACGACAGGCGGTATCGAAGAGAGCGCACGACCGATCGGGTGATGCCACCGTGCTTGAGGCGTTGTGCAATGCGTTATATCTTTTTCACGCTAAAATAAGCGTCGCGCCCGTTTCAGGCGCGAAACACGGAGACGTGACGCCTCAGACGAAACAGTAACAGCGTTCACTATATCAGTGTTAGTAAGTCGGGTAACTTGGCGATAAAGTCGCTAAATCTTGGCGAGCTTTTAAAGTCACCTTAACGACTGTGCGTGTTTTGAAGTCATATATAGCGACATTTTTTTTTTTCTAGTGACGTAAATTGCCAGTGAATTGCACTTGTAGAAGATAATGTACTCCAGTTTAAGATAAGATATATAAGGAAGACGTCTAGGAGCCATCAGGACATAAAAAAAAACGAAGAACTTTAACCCTCATCATCATCACTATTTAGCGACCTTTCACTGAAAATGGAGTTTTTTAGAACGCGAACTGGCGACATTATGTAGAAACTTTGACAGGTTCGCCCGAAGGCCGAGGCACCAACAGCGACTACAGCAAAGTTTAGCTCTGTGTTGCAAACTCTAGCTCAAACGTTGTTTTATATTGGCGTGGCGCAGCACGCAAGGCAACCATGCCAACTCGTGTTGTGTTTACACAACACGAGTTGGCATGTGTATGTCTGTAAACTGTATGTGTCTGGCCACATACAGTTTACACCCTTTGGAGTGCCCCTTCTGATAACGCGCGTGCCGTTCGTTACTGGAAAGTTCCGGGCTCGTAGCGTTAAAGAAAGGAAACGCATCAAGGCAGATAACGGTTATTGTTGTGTGGCAGAAGGGGCAAGCCAAAGGGTGTAACTTTGTGTGAGAGTGTACAGCCAGGCGTCTCAGAACGCTGGCGCGACGGAGAGCTCCGGCTGCGGTGGTGTTGCGCAGACGCCGCACACCCCAATTGCGCACGAGACGAGACCGGCTTATCTCAACTGTACTGGAATGTTAGGGACGTATTCTGAAACGTTCGCCGCCGCGAAAGTTTCGCCTTGGCCACGCCTTCGCCGTTGCGGCGCACTCTGAATGGCTGCTTTGACAAAACCGGAAATTCAGGTGGCGCAAGTGAATTTCCGGTTTTGTCAAAGCAGCCATTCAGCGCGCGCCGCAACGGCGGAGACGTGGCCAGGGCGAAACTTTCGCGGCGGCGAACGTTTCAGAATACGTCCCTTAGATAACGTTAGCCTGTGTTCCTTTGCTATCCGTTCCGCTTCGACCAGCGCATGCGCACAGCAGCTCAGCAGGAACGCTATAATGTGCTTATATATAGTTAGCGTGCACTCAACGCTCATGCCTGTAGCGGAAGGCAGAACGCTGCTCCGGCTCCACTACCGACGCGACGGCAGCCAAACGCGCTCCACGGCTCTGGTCATTGGAGACCCTGGTGGCGACCCTCTAAGCCACCGCGCATGCGCCGTCGATAGGGGAACGCAGAGTAACGCCGACGGCGACGCGTTGTGAATGCTCCTCGAGTGTCTCTCTATATAATTGTCGTCGCATGGCACTGCTGGTATATCTGTCTGTATACGCCAACGACGGCGAACAAGGAACGGTGAATGCAATAACGTATTACATGAGAAATTTTCAATCAAGGTTGGTGCAGCCAGCAGCGGGCCATGGTTGATCCATTTATAGCAGTAATTATTGGACCAGCCCTGCATAGTGATAGTGCCTTCGAGAAATTACAATGTAGAATAAAAAAATTGAAGGACACCTAAGCTTCGCTTTTAAAGGGAAGCTGAAACGGTTTTCAATTTCCATGAATTGCTGGGATTGGGAAGAACAGACCTAATAATTTACGGTTCCGAAATTTTTTTCTGCGTTTTGTTAATATAAGGGGCGGAAATCGCTTTCTAAATCACCCCCGCGGACACGCCCCCATCGCTTCCCGGAGCGCCAGGTGAGGAGGTTACCAGAGGAGAGAACCGGCGAGAGTGACGTCACTGGCGGGGACCGAGCTGCCGGACCGGCGTGCAGGCATGCGCTGGCATGTGCTCCTTCCGTCCTGCGCTTTACTGAACGACGCTACGAGAGATTTGCCGCCGCCGCCGCTCACGTTTGTTTTGCGATTTTCGTAGACTGTTCTTTCCTTCTGTGCTGCGTGAGTGCCTACAGCCAAGGGCGCCCAACATGCCCTCGTTCTGTGCAGCATTCGGCTGCGCGAACACACGCGGGCGAGACGATGTGGTGTTTCACAGGTTCCCGAAGGACAAGAAGCTTGCAGCGCAGTGCGGTGAGGAGAGATAAGTTCGTGCCGACGAAATCAACTGTGCTGTGCTCGGACCATTTCCGCGATAGCCGGATAGCCTTAAGACAAATGCGGAAACGCGTTGTTACTAGCGTTGCTATACTCCGTTTCATACATCAGGTGCAACGCTGTGGAGGCTTGAGATACTTCTTGCAGTGGCTGCGTTCGCACTTAGAAAAAGTTCGGTGTTTCTTGACCCGATTTTTGAGAAAACTTTTCATATATAAGCTCAGTTCTGAATGAAAAAAAAAGAATTTACCCATAGAAACAATCCGTGTACTTATACGGCTGCTAACACGTTCTTTTAAATCAATTTTCTTTTCGGCATTCTTTAATTGCAGCCCGTCGCGGCAGCTTCACGTGCATGCTAGCGCGAGCAAATGCCGCTGGCACGCTGCGAACCATAGACGGAAACGCGCGCAGTAATAAATTTTGGTAACCGGACTTCGTGCGTAGCTTCCACAGCGTTGCACCTGAGGTATAAATTTGAGTATAGGCTTGCCTAGTGACATTCGACGTACGGTTGCAGTTATCATGTTTACCACACGGCGGTGCTAAAACTGCCTAATATCTTTGTCAACACTAGCATGGAGCGCGCATACCGATTCTTGATCGAGCCACAATCGCAAAGTCGTTGAACCATATTCTGAATAGTGCACATATAATCCCCCTGACCATCTCGATCTGGATGTGTATGATAAGCAACTTCCGTGACTGTACCTCGCAGCAGTGCATGTGCGCGCTTTGAAACGCGGCACTTATGTTCGCGATCGTGTATCAACGCTCAGAAAACCACGGGACTTCAGACAAGCAGCGGCAAGGTGCTTGACATCGCGGAATTGTACCCGTGTTTACAATCTAATGAGAAGTTAGTGCTTCGGCATTCTTCCAGCAGCACGTTCCCAGTGACACTTTAGCGCATTTTTTCTCCCGTCATGGGAACGTGCAGCTACATGAAAAAAAAAAGCATACGTAACAGCTAAGATTTCCAGCGCGCGAGAAGGTGTACACATCGCTCTCGCTTTTGGCACACTCAACATCGTCGTTGCCGCCGTTGCCGCCATCGTTTTCCGTATCGGCTGTCGGTTCGAACATGTACGGCGAAAATACAAGCTGTCCGAGACAGCGAGAACGTTCCATAATGCTTACAACTCAGCTATGCAGCCAGAACAGAACAGCGTGCTACGCTCTCAAACGGCGGCGCCGACCGGCGACTGCCGCCACTGACGTCTCAGCGGCTCCGACCAATCACGAGCAACAGCGGCGTTCGCGCGATACCCTGAGGCGCTGGTGCGCGTTTTCATGAAAAAACAGCCGCTTGCGCTTGTTTCCGCCCTTTTTGAACGAGATATTCGTGTTCAGGGGACTCAAAACTGTAGAATGCCGCAGAGAACTCATTTTTTTCGAAAAGTGTTTCAGCTTCCCTTTAAGAGTGGAACGCGATAGCATTCGAAAATCCCTGACTGTTTCCCACGCTTCCCGGCAAGTTGAGCGTATGTAACCGTAATGTTTACCGTGAAACGCTGGCCGCGAACGCTATGCACGAAGGCGGGCTTTGTGGTAGAAACGCGGCCTCTTGCGTGGGCCGCAGTGCGGCGGAGGCGAGCGCCATCTGGAGGTATTGCAAGGAACCGGGCGCTCCGCTCCGTGGCTCCCGAGACACCCGCGCGCCGGCACGCGCAAATGGCGGATGCCGCGGCCGGTCTGTGGACTGTAGAAACGCTGGAAAAGGGGTTTCTTTGAGTTTTCGCGTAACCGAATTATGTTTTCTCGCATAGTCAAATTACAACCCGAGAGCTATCATGTCTGCAGGTTGTCTGTATGCCGTAGTTTACGAATTTTTTACGTATTCCAGCTTGAGAAATTAAATTAGTTCAGTAAATTCCTTGCGTCACACGAATGGCCTGGGTATGTTTGGTTCGAAAATATTTTTCCCCGAACGACACCCGACACCGGACGCCGACGCCCGCGCCAGATTTTCTGCGACAGGGGCTCCTTGACGCTATTGAGTTGATGTGCGTGTCTATTTTCGTCGGCATTACAGGGCTACATTCCTCGTAAATGTGTCTGTAACGCGTGACAAGATGCGCTCCATAGATATACATGGGATCCCAAATGCCACATAGCTGGACAGAACCAAGGTGACGTTTGCCGTCACTTGGAGATACTCAGATTATCTTTGCATCCCGCCTAATTACATGATTTGTCTTAATTAATCAATTTCTCCATAATTATAGTTAGATGAGGAGTATTAACGAGAAAATTGTAGAGCAACATGAAAAAACTCTAGATACAGCTTTCTGTTGCTCAGTACGGGTTGTACATAAAAGTATGTCTGAGCGTGAAAGAAGCCCGCGAATAAATGCAAAATAGCCGCGCGACTGGCCGCTCGAGGCTCTTTGGGCGTATCGGCGGGCTTCTCACGCTCGGCAACACACACACACACACACATAGATAGATAGATAGATAGATAGATAGATAGATAGATAGATAGATAGATAGATAGATAGATAGATAGGGTACGTGCGTGTGTGTGTGGAAATAATGAGTCGCCAGCATACGACCAGACGCGTTCGGATAGGTCAGAGACGTATTTGTGCGAGCTACTGGAAATAATGCTTACGCACGATCTGAATCTTCACACTAAGGTGTTTTTTGCTACAATCTTTCTCCAGCTGCGGGCCGTCATAGAGGGCCGTGCTCAGCCCAGTTCCAGAAGTGTGCTGCCTCGGCCAAAAAGCACTGAAAAGCCTAAACACGGCCGGAATACTCAGATGCGTTTACGTGCCGTCACAGATGGTAGAGACAGCCGGTGGAGCTCTGCCTACATGAGTGATCTCGGAAAGCTTCCACATTTGCTCTGCATAGGATCCTCATTTTCGTTTCAATATCTATTTATTGTTGCGGACAATCATAAAAATATAGAAGTGGGGATAAAACCTTTCAAGCTTGCATATTATCTTTTAATCTAACTTCACAAAATATAGCATTGTTATAGGCTTGAATTTATATCTTTCACAAAATTAGCAGGTTCTCGCGAAGTGCGAAGCTTTGACAGTGATAGCAGCGAGGTTTGTGCTTGAACTTCTGGAACGGTGTACTAGTACTATGTGAAAACGAGAACAAGGTTAAAGCGGAAGCCAAGGTTTCGCAAGTGTGCTTGTCTTTTTCAAGCCGACATATGCAACAGAAATTTTAAAGACATGCTAGTGCACGCAAAAGTCAGCCAACACCATCACCCCGTAGAAAAAAAAAAAAAGCAAGTTGTCGTCCCAGGTGCAAAACCTGCAGGCGCCTTCAATGTGGCATAAAAATTAAAAAGCACCGCAAATAGTTATACACACGAAGTGAAAACTAGCTTTACCTGCACTAGTTTCGATGTGATTTATATGCTTGAATGTTCCTTCTGTAAGAAACAATATATCGGTGAAACGGGACAATCAGTGAATGTCAGGTTAAACGGACATAGCGCGGACACAGCTAGAAAGCTCCCCAAGGCCGTCGCCGAGCATTTCAACCAACCAGGTCATAACTTTGATGAACTCGACATCCTACAGTCAAATTTACGTTCTACGCGAGACGGAAAATACGGATAACCATACCTCATCCATAAGTTCGAGACATTGCTACGAATAGGCATGAAGCTTTCAAAGGAAACTTCAGAATCTATTAGCTATGCTAAATTTCAAGCTATAGGCAACATAACTTCGTTATTTTTCATTGGGGTACTTAGTGTTTTGTGTTGTCGCTTCTTTTTGTTTTCTTTTCTCCCGTTGTTTCTTCTTTTCTCCCGCTTTATTATATGCACAAGCACTTGTTATGTTTGATGACGAGGACTTGTTTTTAAATGTACAATGATATGGAACGTAAAAAAACCATAGGCGCATGGTTTCCGATCTACTGGGGGCGGGGGAGGCAATTCGCACCCTCTCTTTTTCTGTTTTTTATCACTTGTGCACCCTACTCCCACCCCCTCCTCCAGTGCATGACCCTTGGCAAGAGAGGTAGTACATAGGCAGAGAGGCAATATGTGTAAACATCAGCTTTATTTGTTTATAAAGTCGAGCGAATATCGGTAAAGAGAATGACAAAATACGATAAAAAAGAAACTGAAAAACACGTCAACTCTTGGTAGACATTCATAACGTCCTTAGTCAAAATGAGAGAAAACACTGGGCAACACGAACATTTTATCAACATGCTGATAATTCAAATATTACAAACTCATTACAAACATTTCGTTTGTAAGAACCACTGGACAATACAATCAAGCTAACAACTAAAAATAATTTTAAAAATATATATATAATTTAAGCTCATCTTGTCAAGAAACACTGGGCAGTACAAACATTTCCACAATAACCCAGCAATATCAAATCTAAAGACAGACCATAAATTCTTCGCCTTTCAAAAATGAACGATCTACCAAACTCAATACAAAAAAAAAAGGACAAGAACAATACTCAAAGGGTAGAAGTTGTAATAACGAAGCGGCAACATGCGGATTTTATGACAGGGGTATATTGAGGTCAGAGGCTGTGACAGCTTGAATAAAGCTGGCGCATAGCTGACTCTAAGTTATATATGAAAATTTCTTATTTTGATTATTTCTCTGCCATCCCCGGCTGCGTTTCCCCTACCGCGGGAAATGCTGTGCAGTTCTATAGTAGACCACTGCTTATCTACCCTTCGCATTACATGGCCTGCCCAGCTCCTTTTCCCCCTCTCATTGTCAACTAGAATATCGGGTACGCGCTTTTGCTCTCTTATCCGCACCGCTGTTTTCCTGTCGCTTAACGTTGCGCCTATAGTATTGACGACGTTGACGGGAACGCCTCGGTGTCAGTCGGCGCCCATGGAAAGTGTGAGCTAACGTTAGCCTGACGATCACTAGCCCGTTCCGCTGAGATACTGCGTCTATATATACTACACAGAAGCCCTGCCGGAGCGCTATATAGGGCGTGCTTATGCCAGAACCAGAAGGTAGACAATAACTGAACATTTATGCATAGAAAAGATAACAAAACAAACACTTGTCCTGCAGCGTGTACAATCCTAAATCGAGCACAACTGTATAGCATATTTATTCAAATATTGCTTGACATGACATCTTTGCTGGAGCCGAGAATTCCACATCTAGTGAAGTTTGGCTGATGACGAATGGTACCTGAAAGGTTAATTTCTGTTTTCCGTAGTCAGTCCAAGTTATACTTGCTAATTTTCTACGCGTTCTCAGATGGTACATCACGGCAGGCCTGTCAGGCAGGATGCCATCAAGTTTGTGTTGGTTAATATATTGCAGAAGACGATAGTAATAAATTTGATGCGCAGGTTGAATAGTATAGAAATGGTAACCCCGCAAAGCTGTCACTTAAGTAAAACCAGAGGAACACAACCCGAAAACCTAAATGTAGTTCAAGGTAGCTCACCAACACGTTCAGGCTGCCTGAAACCACAGGAGGCCATGCGCACAAACTCGAGAGCATTGACAAAGAAAAGCTTAAGTTTATATGCTTATTATAGCCACCAAAAGAGATCAGTTCAAGTTTACATGTGCGGCGGTTTTACTTCCATATTCCATCTCCCTCGCTACATCTAGCTGGCACAATCATGACAAGAATAAGTGCTGAGCCGCAACAAGACAAGACTCCCCAGGAAGATTTTCTTGACATTTGGATGTTCAGTGCATGGGATTGTTCGAAATGTCACAGTGAGCTTATGCAGGCTTCTCATCACCTTGATTAAATGATTTAGACTGCAAACGCGTAGCGCATCAGACAATTTCCTGAACACTGTTTCACACGCAGACACAAAGTGAAACGTCTTGGCTTAGATGAACGAGGTTCTTGTCGACTTCTTGTTGTATTATGGGTCGCGCCGAAATATAGGACGTGGACTTCATTTTTCCGTTGAGCTGGTGCACAAAGGTGCGCAGCATACGGGTACGACGGTGTATCTTTAGCGATAAAATAGTCAAGCACCTTTTATCTCACGTCGCGAGCCCGAGATGTCAACTTAGAGAGCACGCTGTAACCTGGTCAAAGGGTGTCACCACTATGGATGCTCAGCACCCTGAACTTCGGGAGGCGACGCTGACATCGAGGCGCCAAGTCCAAGGCACCATCGAGGCACCACACTCCAAGTCTTGTGTGAAACTAAGCGCAGCCAAGCGACGGAGTCTTTGGGCTGTGAACCGCGTTCCATGAAATAGGCTCACGACTGTTGAGTTCGCTTGCGCAAGCGAACCAAGAGCGGCTAGCAGCTGGCTCTTTTTCCTAGTGATACAGGTACAAACTGCTAAGGCGATTGCAGTTCAGACTCGGGAGTTGAAACCTAGCTAATAATAATAATAATAAAAAAAAACAAATGGTGAGAAACACCTGAATATCTAGCTGTACTCGCAAATCGGTTTTGTCATGTTAAACTGCATGCATTACCTGCCTGGTCTTGTCGGCGTTCAGAGCCTCGTCAAGCTGCCAGAGAGCATTTTCTTTGTTTCACTGCCTCCCCCCCCTCCCCCCCCCAAGACACACATACCCTTTAATGTTCACCGAGAACATCACCAAGCATCTATTATATTGAATTCAATTTGCGTTTGTCTTGGCGAAGGAAGCTACTTTCCTTTTTTTTGGCTAAAAAAAAAGAACTGAAGGCCAAATTTTCTTCCGAATTTTGTGCATGAACCGTTATGCCAGTCACAGCAGCGTTGCGCACTTCGGACTTTTTTTTTTTTTCGCGTGGAGCAGGTAAAGTTGTACAAGGTCTAACCGCCTAGCTATTTTGTCCTTCCCACGCTGTATTTCGTGTATTTCGTCACGGGCACCTGTTGCAGGAATTCGTAGCCACAGCGACCGGCGTAATGTCTGGCATTCAATAAGTTGCGCAGATTATTTTATTTTGACGCAGATAACGGGGGGGGGGGGGGGGGGCTCCGCTGCGGACACCTCATGTGCTTCGTCTTTCGGCCCTGCTGTCTAAGGGGCAAAGTAGCGTGTTGCACACCGCGTACGCAGCTGCGTTCAAATGTCTTAGTCACGCGCCACCTGTCCCGCCAACCGTTGCAAAAGACAGTTCCCCGAAAGAAACAAGGCTGAGCGAAGGTAACGCACGCACGATTACCCAAGCAGAGCAACAATACGAGAAAGTGGACTCAGAGGAGTATGGCAGGGAATTTTATTTCGGAAGGTAAGACAGTGTAAGGAAAAATAAAAATCGACACCGAAAGGAGCCGTGCCTCAGCAGACGTGTACTAGGTGGAAACGCCAACTTTTGCGGCACAACCACGCGGTGTAAAGGTCGGTGAGAACCAAAACTTAGCGCGGGATTGTGCTATAAAACGTTAACGGTGCTGCAGTTGTTAATGGCATTGGATGCTAGTCGTTCATAAGCTGTCTCTAAGCAGCCTGAAATCCTAATATGTTTAGGAGCGGCCCGCTTTTCTCATTTCTGCAAACGTTTTTATTATCGCGGTGAACGTGTTTCGCATTCCGCGCGCTAGGGGGCCGTGCGTCTCTTCTTTTCCCTCCGCTTCTGCTACACTCTCGGCGGTGGCCGGCGCGGCGCTTTTTTCCGCGCTTGCTTGTTGACGACGACAGTGGAGCCGGCCAACGTAGCATCGCACTTGGTGTGGGCGGTACGTCGAAGTACTTGCAAGACACCCGGAATTTGGCCTTTATTTTTTCCCTCGTTGATTTCGGTCCCACTGTAACGACAAGGTCAGTTTCTGCTCTGCGGGGGTACTCCGTGCGCCCGATGCACTTGCCATATCCGGCGGGAGAAGAGCGCCGTAGTAGTCGTGTAGTGTAGTGAGCGAGTCTACTTTCGTACCGAGTGACCGACGGGTGAGTGAGTGCCCGCATTAGCAGCAGCAGCCGCACAAGCAGCATGTCGACGACACCGGACCTGTTGCCGGCCGAAGCGCCGGCGCCCAGGCTCTGCCACCTGATCAAGATCCCCACATTCGACGGATACGGATTCAACCTGCACGCCGAGAAGTCGCGGCCCGGTCAGTTCATCGGCAAAGTGGACAGCGGCAGTCCCGCCGAGCTGGCCGGCATGCTCGAAGGGGACCGCATCGTGGAGGTGAACGGCGTGAACATAGCCAGCGAGAGCCACAAGCAGGTCGTCGAGCGCATCAGGGCCGTGCAGAACGAGACGCGCCTGCTCGTGGTGGATAGCGTGACGGACGCGTGGTACACCGAGCACAAGCTGGTGCCCCGCTCGACGCAAGATAACGTGCGCTACATTCGGACTCCCACCGGCGACGATGACGACGTCGACGGCGGGTTGCAGGCGCCCAACGGACACCACTCGCCGCAGGAGGCGGCCGAGGAGCAGCAGAGTGCATCGCTTCCGTCTGCAAAGGTGAGGCAGATCGCTGCCGTAAGGCCAGTCGCGAAACTTCCATTATTCCCGAGTTGTATAAAAAAACACCGCGAAAAATTGAGCAGCTTATGATGGTCGCGCCACCTCTGATTTATAGTGCTCAATCGCATCACGGTTGTTAAACGCGAAAGAATCAATTTTTAATTGTTTTTTCCACTCATAGAGGACGCCGCGTTAGCTAGGTTTGAAAATCGGGTCGCAGAACGTGACCATCTTTTGAAGCAGAGTTGCGTGACTGAACGCGAGCCCTTTGACTATCAGGCACCACCTGTGCACATCATTGAAACAAGGATATGTGTGAACGAGAACACGCATTCCTTTACGTATACGTGCGATGCGGCTGGTGTGATTATGTTTCGCTTCGGGCTTGGAGAATCGTGCCTGAAGCGTGTTCGGCGCAACAGGTTGCGAGCCAATGTTATTACCACAGACTCCAGAAATAGCACACGAAATGTTTGTGCGCGCGTGGACATTTACCAAGAAAAAACGTTAAGAAGTTCTACCAAGGAACGGCGATATCGCCTAGAGGCTTGGTGACGCGCTGTCGCCGGTGTCTTGATTTTCGTTGAAGATAAAATAGCGACGTCGTCGTGAGCGTCGCACGATAGTTGCTTTTTGATGACCTTAGTCTATATAAAATGCTGTTCACCGCGGCGTCTCAAAGTCTCCAAGCACCGATCGAAGCTCTTGACGAACCATGTCCGATTGCAATGATAGCGGACACACCCGACAGTGATGCATTATTATACCTCGTATCTGCTGATGTCTCAATCGACCTCTCTCTCTGTAAACATGCTTCGTATAATTCAACGAAGGAATAAATAGGTAAAGAGAGGAAAAAAAATAATTGTAAAAACGGCATACGCTTAGGAGGAGTAATTAGTAGCTCCCTAAATTCCGGTTTGCAACCCGTATGCTTCAGATGCACAACTCGCTAGCCTAAATTGCGAAATAGCGCCCCACGTTTGGACTGTCCTGAGGACGAGCTTTATGTTCATAATGGGCATGTATTAATTGGCAATTCACTTTAGTACCGCCATTGAAACGGAAATGAGTAGGCAATTACAATGGGGTTGTCTAATGAACTTTTAATTGCGAGAGAGCCTTGAGAAACACGTTTCTGGTACTGAGGTTCTTAGGTATAAGTACGCGTTGGTCGTTAGGTGTAACGACTTTCTTTAGCGTGTTGATGACTTGTTCTGGCGGTGGCCTCTTGCATTGGCCTAAGAGCCCGCAGTACGAGATGCGAGCTTCTCCGCCGTGTTCGGAGGTCATGCGCTCCAAGCGGGACATTCTGAACGTTGTTGATGTTTTGCTTGATCCTTTGTGTGAAATGCATAGGGTACGTCTTAGCACGTTTCAGTGCTTTAGTGTGCGCAACAAAGAGTTGAAATAGTCTGCTCGGTGCAAGGTGGTGTGTGGCTCGATAAACCTTTAAACCGGTGGGCATCTTCGTCATCAGCCTGTACGTATCTGTCCACTGCGGGACGAAGGTATCACCCATATGCCTCTATTTATTCTCTGCCCCGTCTCATATCCTGTGATTTCCGTGTAATCTCATTGCACGACAAAATCCTTCGCCGCCCGTAGCTGTGTTTTTCATCCGTTGTTGTATGTTCCGTGGCTCGGTTGATTCTGTTAGTCATAACCCTACGAAGCCACTGAAACACCATTAAATTGCGCGATTTAGGTAAAATGTAGAAAAACGCAAAAGAGAACTTGAAAGTGGGTCAATAAAGACAATTGGTCTGCTGTGAGAGTCGAGCCCACAACTTCCGCGTACCAGTTGAGCTTCATACGGCCACACATGTTTCCGTCTACATTGTTGGGTAATGGTGCTTGTGTGTTAGATCTGGGGGTGTCAGCCAGCGCCACTCATGGACAAGGTGGCGGATGAGGACCTTCCTCTTAACCGGATGCGTCACGCGGCTCATGAACTTAGGAACAGGAACTCGCCAATAAACCCTCCCATATGCTACCTGACCTCAAGCAGGCTGCGTTGGCTTTATTTGGCTTCGTTGTCTGTTGATGTCATATGGCTGCGGCTAACAAAAGAAGCTGTCCCCCTGGGTCTCTCTTCTTCTGGTGATTCCGCAACACTCGTAGCGCCTCATAGCTGCCCGTCGTATAACAGGCATCTGTGCACCCCCCCCCCCCCCCGTCTCTCTCACGCTATGCTGTTACCATAAAACAAGGAGATAATTTAAAGGTGGGTGAGTAATACAGGAATATAAATGATAAGAGCGAGAACAGCACCTGCGACAAGACGCAAGTGTAGAGAGAAGCAGACGACATGGGAGTTTTGTCGTCTGCCTTTCTACTCGCTTGTCTTGCATGTGGCGCTGCTTCGTTATTATCGCAGTACAAGCAAAAACCTCTGCCAGCACAATGTAAAAACACGAGAACACTACCAAACATACAACGGGAACAGAGCCAAGCCGCATGTACCGGACCAGCGCCAACTTCGAACCACAGATGTAACCCTCCTATTTATGAAGGCATCCGTATGCTTCTAGACACGATCTGTTTGTTTATAGTAATGCTGATGCTAACGTACGTTGTATCGCTTGGATCGAAGCCTATATAGCTGTTGGCGCATCGTGCTCTCTCTCTCTCTTCCCCATCTTTCATCCCCCCCATTCCGCTCCCATGTGTAGGGTAGCAAACCGGTTGAGATAAACTGGTTAGCCTCCCTGCCTTTCCTTCTCCACTTTTTCCTTCCTTCCTTCCTTCCTTCCTTCCTTCGTAGAATATTTTGATGTGCTGTACGCTGTGCACTGCTGCAGACAATTTTACGGCCGTGAAAAAAAAAAAAATCATATAGCACGATTACAGAACAGTTCAATCAGGAACCTCTTCTCCAACCAGGAAAAACGAAGTACACCGCTCATACCTTTAAAACGTCGGTTACCTGAATGTCATCATAACCTGCATGGCCTCTTCTCACATAATCCGTGGACTACCACAATTTGCCTTTTCAAAAGACGGAGCAAACAGTCACGTGATATATGCGGGATATTACGGTAGCCTGGCTTTTTTTAGCACTTTGTTCCCGCTTTTTCGCGAGCTTGCTCGTAAAAGCAGTTCGTATGTCGTACGCCCGAATATTCAGCTTGGTGAAGTATTTCGCTAAATCAAACCAATAAAACTGTGTTCCCTGTTATTACATTGTACTGTTGTGTGTAGATAAAGACCCCAGGGCCGTTGAATTCGATTTGCTCACAGCCTTCACCTCCACCGCCAGTATAGCCGAAAAACGTCTCGGCCGCCGCTTTTTTTCTTCTTTGTTTTTGATCTTGTCGCACGGCCGGTTTTGCGCAAACTGATTTCCATCGGTAGCGTGTGGGTCCACCTCCGCGCTCGGTGTACCCTGCAATTTCGGCGCGCTATAAGCCGCGGAGAAAGAAAGAAAAGACGAAAAAAAAGAAAACGATGCAGAACCAGAACAGTAAAAAGAACGCGGGGAGAATCGCTCTGAACGACATTTTTTGACGCCTCATCGGGCGCCTCTTCGGCGTGTGCCCGCGTGTGTGTGTGTGTACCCGCGAATTCACGCTCGAGCGAGAAAACGCGGTAGCTGCAGTGCGATCGTGCGCCGAAGCCGGTTTCGTGGTAAATGAGTCGCATCATTGATGTCCCGCTTTTTTCTTTTGTTCTTTATCTCCCCCCCCCCCTTTTTTTGTTTTGCTGTAACGATTTTTTTCATTTATTTTCTTGCGTGTGCAGCTGTTCGGCGTATACAGTCCGTGACAGCGCCGAAACTAGCGTTTCGGAATCGGGTCGTTTCGTTCACGTTCCATCTTCATTGCTCAAACGTCGTTTTTGATGCATATCGACTTCCTTGTGCGCTTCTTTTGCTTGTTTCTTTCTTTCTTAATGAGGAGCGCGTGGCAACCTGCTGGTTTTCCCGGTGTGGAGCAGATATATTTCTTCGCGGTGTTAATCCAGGTCCGTCCCTCGTGGAAGCGTCCTTATAAGAAACGCCGTTTATATAAACCTCTTTCGTTGACGTCTATCTCGGCGCCGTAATGTAGCGATGGATTTGTTGTCCCCCTTGTTCGCCGGATTATCGTCGCTCCGCGAAGCGTCTTATCTGATCCCCGCGGTTTCTCTCGCTTTACTTGCCGGCAGTGTAGCGAGACTTAAACCGTTTATCTAAACTATATAGGCGCTTACGATGCCTTTATCCGCCGGCGACGTGACCTTAGCGAGAAATTACGCGCCCGCTTAGCAAGTTCGTTGAGAAATGCGAGACCCGCGAGTGCTCGCAGCGGTGTTCTCGTCGCGCTTTCCCGTGGCTGCGTGACGTTTCACTGCCAGCGAGCCAGTTAAAAACTCGAAACTGGGCTGTCCCCTCATCCGAGGTCGTGGGTGCGGCCCCCGCCGCGACTCGGCTGCATATCGACCGGTGTGGAATAAAGAACAAAATAAAGAAGAAAGCTCGTCTCAAGGAAAAATTGGCAGCGGGCGAGGCGGTTAGACTTTAAAACTGTTGCGTAAAGCGACTGAAGCGACAGGGCTTAGGCGAGAAGGAAGGAAGGAAAAAGTGGAGAAGGAAAGGTAGGGAGGTTAACCAGTTTAGCTTAACCGGTTTGCTACCCTACACATGGGAGAGGGATGGGAGAGATTAAAGATGGGAAAGGGGGAGAGGGAGAGAGTGGCGAGAAAACGAAACTCTGCACCTTACGCTCGAGTGTCGTGTTCTCTCTCTTTTTTTTTCGCTTATGATCCTGTCCCATTCGTCGCTTTGTGCATAGGTTTTAATTACTGGTGTGCTAAGATTTTGGCGCACGTTAAAGGGAACCCCAGGTGCTAAAAAATTAATCTGTAGTCCTCCCCACTACGCGGCGTGCCTCATAATCAAATTCGTGGTTCCGCGGCCCGCGAAACTCGGTAATTCACATTAAATTTTTCAGCATCGCTCTCGCCATATGGCAGGCAACGCGGCGGAGGTTACGTAAGCGGTGCGGTCGTACGTTCTACGAACTAATTGATTTATTTCACTAATGATTAAATGTCGCTAATTTAACGTTTTTATCTCCTCGCTCTGTAATACGAATGACGCAATTCGCGCGTTGCATACGGCGAGTTATCAAATTCGTTTCACCTTGAACTAATCATAAAACTAGCACATCAGTGTTGAGATAAGCGCCGTAATACTTGCGGCTAAATGCACCCTCGTTTCACTTTTATACAAAACGCCTTCTTAAAGGGACACTAAAGCGAAACAATAAATCAGTTTACACTAATGAAGCATTGTTTCAGAACCCTGCAGGCAGTCATTTCAAAAAAGTACTTCGATTTTTAGATGAGAAAATGAAGGCCCAAGTATCAGCATTTGAATTTCCCACCGAAACTCCAGCGCCGGTACGTCAGCGTGACGTCAGGGATTCCTAAGTAAGTGTTCGCATTTGGGCTGTGTTGGCTGAATAAAGGTTCCCGAAACTTGCCATCTTAAATATTTGGTTCCTTTCGAACACAATGTAGTCAATCTGTATCGCTATATATAGTTAGTAGGCCCTAGAAGATGCCATCAAAATCCAAGACGTCACAGCCCCCAGGTGCAGGAACTTAAGCAGGCGTCGCCACCCGTATTTCGTTCTTGCGCTTTTTCTGGCTTACCAAACGTCTTATTGTTGTAAGAGTGGTGTTTTTGGTGTTGTAGAACGCTAATTTACTGATGCGGAAGAAATCATTTTTCACTTTAGTGCCCCTTTAAGCAATGCAGGGCAACTCTAACCGAAGCCTCACCGCGTTTCGTCGTGTAATTTCGGACCGCATGTCTCGGCACTGGTGCCTATACCTTCTAAGTTGACATGCCTCGTGAACTCGCAGGCCTGCTGAGATCCGCGAATAGCAGTATGTCTCCTGAAGTAATTAATGATAAGTAGAATGAAAATATTCGCACACCCCTAGTAATTAAAGATACCGAACACGAACCGAATAGTCCCTGCTATACTCGATTCGTATTCGTTTCGAGAATTTATCATTCAAAGTTGTCGAATGTTCGCTTTTTTTCGAACGTGTAACGGATCAAAACACTTTTATTGGTGTCTCGAGCGAGAGACAGAGCAATCAACGCCAAGGCTGTTCCGAATCATTCTGCTGTAGAATAGCTGCGGTTGTTTGCTGGGAACACCACTCGCTGGGGGCGCCAGTCGCGGGGGGGAGGGGGGGGCACGTAAATTCTGCTCAAGAATTTTCCGTGGTGATTCGATTAGAATGGCTCGCTGTTAG